>NC_091178.1:28664803-28688587 GCF_040958095.1 Procambarus clarkii | reverse complement strand
TTGTGAGGGGGTGTTGTCCTCAGACAGTGTTGTGAGGGTCTCAGACAGTGTTCTGAGGAGGGCCTCAGACAGTGTTGTGAGGGTCTCAGACGGAGTTGTGAGGGCCTCAGACAGTGTTGTGAGGGTCTCAGACAGTTTTGTGAGGGGGGCCTCAGTGTTGTGAGGGTCTCAGACAGTGTTTTGAGGGTCTCAGACAGTGTAGTGAGGGTCTCAGACAGTGTTGTGAGGGTCTCAGACAGTGTTGTGAGGGCCCTCAGACAGTGTTGTGATGGTCTCAGACAGTGTTGTGAGGGCCTCAGACAGTGGTGTGAGGGCCTCAGACAGTGTTGTGAGGGGTCTCAGGCAGTGTTGTGAGGGTCTCAGACAGTGTTGTGAGGGTCTCAGACAGTGTAGTGAGGGTCTCAGACAGTGTTGTGAGGGTCTCTGACAGTGTTGTGAGGGCCTCAGAAAGTGTTGTGAGGGGGGCCTCAGACAGTGTTGTGAGGGTCTCAGACAGTGTTGTGAGGGTCTCAGACAGTGTTGTGAGGGTCTCAGACAGTGTTGTGAGGGTCTCAGACAGTGTTGTGAGGGCCTCAGAAAGTGTTGTGAGGGGGGCCTCAGACAGTGTTGTGAGGGTCTCAGACAGTGTTGTGAGGGTCTGAGACAGTGTTGTGTGGGCCTCAGACAGTGTTGTGAGGGTCTCAGACAGTGTTGTGAGGATCTCAGACAGTGTTGTGAGGGTCTCAGACAGTGTTGTGAGGGTCTCAGACAGTGTTGTGAGGGCCTCAGTTGATGTTGTGAGGATCTCAGACAGTGTTGTGAGGGTCTCAGACAGTGTTGTGAGGGTCTCAGTGTTGTGAGGGTCTCAGACAGTATTGTGAGGGTCTCAGACAGTGTTGTGGGGGACTCAGACAATGTTGTGAGGGCCTCAGACAGTGTTGTGAGGGTCTCAGACAGTGTTGTGAGGGTCTTAGTGTTGTGAGGGTCTCAGACAATGTTGTGAGGGTTTCAGACAGTGTAGTAAGGGACTCAGACAATGGTGTGAGGGTCTAAGACAGTGTTGTGAGGGTCTCAGACAGTGTTGAGGGGGACTCAGACAATGGTGTGAGGGTCTAAGACAGTGTTGTGAGGGTCTAAGACAGTGTTGTGAGGTTCTCAGACAGTGTTGTGAGGCTCTCAGACAGTGTTGTGAGGGCCTCAGACAGTGTTGTGAGGGTCTCAGACAGTGTTGTGAGGATCTCAGACAGTGTTGTGAGGATCTCAGACAGTGTTGTGAGGGCCTCAGACAGTGTTGTGAGGGTCTCAGACAGTGTTGTGAGGGTCTCAGACAGTGTTGTGACGGCCTCAGACAGTGTTGTGATGGTCTCAGACAGTGTTGTGAGTGCCTCAGACAGTCTAGTAAGGGTCTCAGACAGTGTTGTGAGGGCCTCAGACAGTGTTGTGTGGTCCTCAGACAGTGTTGTGAGGGTCTCAGACAGTGTTGTGAGGGCCTCAGGCAGTGTTGTGAGGGCCCCAGACAGTGTTGTGAGGGCCTCAGACAGTTTAGTGAGGGTCCCAGACAGTGTTGTGAGGGGCCACAGACAGTGTTGTGAGGGCCACAGACAGTGTTGTGAGGGGGGCCTCAGACAGTGTTGTGAGGGGTCTCAGACAGTGTTGTGAGGATCTCAGACAGTGTTGTGAGGGCCTCAGACAGTGTTGTGTGGGCCTCATACAGTGTTGTGAGGGTCTCAGACAGTGTTGTGAGGGCCTCCGTCAGTGTTGTGAGGGCCTCAGACAGTGTTGTGAGGAACTCAGACAGTGTTGTGAGGGGGGCCTCATACAGTGTTGTGAGGGTCTCAGACAATGTTGTGAGGGTCTCAAACAGTGTTGTGAGGGTCTCAGACAGTGTTGTGAGGGTCTCAGACAGTGTTGTGAGGGGTCTCAGACAGTGTTGTGAGGGGAGACTCAGACAGTGTTGTGAGGGTCTCAGACAGTGTTGTGAGGGGAGACTCAGACAGTGTTGTGAGGGTCTCAGACAGTGTTGTGAGGGGGGCCTCAGACAGTGTTGTGAGGGCCTCAGACAGTGTTGTGAGGGTCTCAGACAGTGTTGTGAGGGTCTCAGACAGTGTTGTGAGGGTCTCAGACAGTTTTGTGAGGGGGGCCTCAGTGTTGTGAGGGTCTCAGACAGTGTTTTGAGGGTCTCAGACAGTGTTGTGAGGGTCTCAGACAGTGTTGTGAGGGTCTCAGACAGTGTTGTGAGGGTCTCAGACAGTGTTGTGAGGGTCTCAGACAGTGTTGTGAGGGTCTCAGACAGTGTTGTGAGGTCCTCAGACAATGTTGTGAGGGTCTCAGACTGTGTTGTGAGGGCCTCAGACAGTGTTGTGAGGGCCTCAGACAGTGTTGTGAGGGTCTCAGATAGTGTTGTGAGGGTCTCAGACAGTGTTGTGAGGGGTCTCAGACAGTGTTGTGAGGGTCTCAGACAGTGTTGTGAGGGCCTCAGACAGTGTTGTGAGGGGGGCCTCAGACTGTTGTGAGGTCCTCAGACAGTGTTGTGAGGGTCTCAGACAGTGTTGTGAGGATCTTAGACAGTGTTGTGAGGGTCTCGGACAGTGTTGTGGGGGTCTCAGACAGTGTTGTGAGGGTCTCAGTCGGTGTTGTGATGATCTCAGACAGTGTTGTGAGGGTCTCAGACAGTGTTGTGAGGGTCTCAGTGTTGTGAGGGTCTCAGACAGTGTTGTGAGGGTCTCAGTGTTGTGAGGGTTCTCAGACAGTCTTGTGAGGGACTCAGACAATGTTGTGAGGGCCTCAGACAGTGTTGTGAGGGTCTCAAACAGTGTTGTGAGGGTCTCAGTGTTGAGAGGGTCTCAGACAGTGTTGTGAGGGTCTCATACAGTGTTGTGAGGGCCTCAGACAGTGTTGTGAGGGTCACAGACAGTGTTGTGAGGACACCAGACAGTGTTGTGAGGGGTCTCAGACAGTGTTGTGAGAGGGGCCTCAGACAGTGTTGTGAGGATCTCAGACAGTGTTGTGAGGATCTCAGACAGTGTTGTGAGGGCCTCAGACAGTGTTGTGAGGGTCTCAGACAGTGTTGTGAGGGTCTCAGAAAGTGTTGTGAGGGGGGCCTCAGACAGTGTTGTGAGGGGGGCCTCAGACAGTGTTGTGAGGGTCTCAGACAGTGTTGTGAGGGTCTCAGACAGTGTTGTGAGGATCTCAGACAGTGTTGTGAGGGCCTGAGACAGTGTTGTGAGGGTCTCAGGTAGTGTTGTGAGGGGGGCCTCAGACAGTGTTGTGAGGGTCTCAGACAGTGTTCTGAGGAGGGCCTCAGACAGGGTTGTGAGGGTCTCAGACGGAGTTGTGAGGGCCTCAGACAGTGTTGTGAGGGTCTCAGACAGTGTTGTGAGGGGGGCCTCAGTGTTGTGAGGGTCTCAGACATTGTTTCGAGGGTCTCAGACAGTGTTGTGAGGGTCTCAGACAGTGTTGTGAGGGTCTCAGACAGTGTTGTGAGGGCCCTCAGACAGTGTTGTGATGGTCTCAGACAGTGTTGTGAGGGCCTCAGACAGTGTTGTGAGGGCCTCAGACAGTGTTGTGAGGGGTCTCAGGCAGTGTTGTGAGGGTCTCAGACAGTGTTGTGAGGGTCTCAGACAGTGTTGTGAGGGTCTCATACAGTGTTGTGAGGGTCTCAGACAGTGTTGTGAGGGCCTCAGAAAGTGTTGTGAGGGGGGCCTCAGACAGTGTTGTGAGGGTCTCAGACAGTGTTGTGAGGGTCTCAGTGTTGTGAGGGTCTCAGACAGTATTGTGAGGGTCTCAGACAGTGTTGTGGGGGACTCAGACAGTGTTGTGAGGGTCTCAGACAGTGTTGTGAGGATCTCAGACAGTGTTGTGAGGGTCTCAGACAGTGTTGTAAGGGTCTCAGACAGTGTTGTGAGGGCCTCAGTCGATGTTGTGAGGATCTCAGGCAGTGTTGCGAGGGTCTCAGACAGTGTTGTGAGGGTCTCAGTGTTGTGAGGGTCTCAGACAGTATTGTGAGGGTCTCCGACAGTGTTGTGGGGGACTCAGACAATGATGTGAGGGCCTCAGACAGTGTTGTGAGGGTCTCAGACAGTGGTGTGAGGGTCTCAGTGTTGTGAGGGTCTCAGACAGTGTTGTGAGAGTTTCAGACAGTGTTGTGAGGGACTCAGACAATGGTGTGAGGGTCTAGGACAGTGTTGTGAGGGTCTCAGATAGTGTTGTGAGGGGTCTCAGACAGTGTTGTTAGGGTCTCAGACAGTGTTGTGAGGGTCTCAGACAGTGTTGTGAGGGCCTCAGACAGTGTTGTGAGGGGGGCCTCAGACAGTGTTGTGAGGTCCTCAGACAGTGTTGTGAGGGTCTCAGACAGTGTTGTGAGGGTCTCAGACAGTGTTGTGAGGATCTCAGACAGTGTTGTGAGGGCCTGAGACAATGTTGTGAGGGTCTCAGGTAGTGTTGTGAGGGAGGCCTCAGACAGTGTTGTGAGGGTCTCAGACAGTGTTCTGAGGAGGGCCTCAGACAGTGTTGTGAGGGTCTCAGACGGAGTTGTGAGGGCCTCAGGCAGTGTTGTGAGGGTCTCAGACAGTTTTGTGAGGGGGGCCTCAGTGTTGTGAGGGTCTCAGACAGTGTTTTGAGGGTCTCAGACAGTGTTGTGAGGGTCTCAGACAGTGTTGTGAGGGTCTCAGACAGTGTTGTGAGGGTCTCAGACAGTGTTGTGAGGTTCTCAGACAGTGTTGTGAGGGTCTCAGACAGTGTTGTGGGGACTCAGACAGTGTTCTGAGGAGGGCCTCAGACAGTGTTGTGAGGGTCTCAGACGGAGTTGTGAGGGCCTCAGGCAGTGTTGTGAGGGTCTCAGACAGTTTTGTGAGGGGGGCCTCAGTGTTGTGAGGGTCTCAGACAGTGTTTTGAGGGTCTCAGACAGTGTTGTGAGGGCCTCAGACAGTGTTGTGAGGGTCACAGACAGTGTTGTGAGGGTCTCAGACAGTGTTGTGGGGGGGGGCCTCAGACAGTGTTGTGAGGGGTCTCAGACAGTGGTGTGAGGGTCTCAGACAGTGATGTGAGGGTCTCAGACAGTGTTGTGAGGGCCTCAGACAGTAATGTGAGCGTCTCAGACAGTGTTGTGAGGGTCTCAGACAGTGTTGTGAGGATCTCAGACAGTGTTGTGAGGACCTCGGACAGTGTTGTGAGGGCCTCAGACAGTGTTGTGAGGGTCTCAGACAGTGTTGTGAGGGGGGCCTCAGACAGTGTTGTGAGGGGGGCCTCAGACAGTGTTGTGAGGGTCTCAGACAGTGTTGTGAGGGTCTCAGACAGTGTTGTGAGGATCTCAGACAGTGTTGTGAGGGCCTGAGACAGTGTTGTGAGGGTCTCAGGTAGTGTTGTGAGGGGGGCCTCAGACAGTGTTGTGAGGGTCTCAGACAGTGTTCTGAGGAGGGCCTCAGACAGTGTTGTGAGGGTCTCAGACGGAGTTGTGAGGGCCTCAGACAGTGTTGTGAGGGTCTCAGACAGTTTTGTGAGGGGGGCCTCAGTGTTGTGAGGGTCTCAGACAGTGTTTTGAGGGTCTCAGACAGTGTAGTGAGGGTCTCAGACAGTGTTGTGAGGGTCTCAGACAGTGTTGTGAGGGCCCTCAGACAGTGTTGTGATGGTCTCAGACAGTGTTGTGAGGGCCTCAGACAGTGGTGTGAGGGCCTCAGACAGTGTTGTGAGGGGTCTCAGGCAGTGTTGTGAGGGTCTCAGACAGTGTTGTGAGGGTCTCAGACAGTGTAGTGAGGGTCTCAGACAGTGTTGTGAGGGTCTCTGACAGTGTTGTGAGGGCCTCAGAAAGTGTTGTGAGGGGGGCCTCAGACAGTGTTGTGAGGGTCTCAGACAGTGTTGTGAGGGTCTCAGACAGTGTTGTGAGGGTCTCAGACAGTGTTGTGAGGGTCTCAGACAGTGTTGTGAGGGCCTCAGAAAGTGTTGTGAGGGGGGCCTCAGACAGTGTTGTGAGGGTCTCAGACAGTGTTGTGAGGGTCTGAGACAGTGTTGTGTGGGCCTCAGACAGTGTTGTGAGGGTCTCAGACAGTGTTGTGAGGATCTCAGACAGTGTTGTGAGGGTCTCAGACAGTGTTGTGAGGGTCTCAGACAGTGTTGTGAGGGCCTCAGTTGATGTTGTGAGGATCTCAGACAGTGTTGTGAGGGTCTCAGACAGTGTTGTGAGGGTCTCAGTGTTGTGAGGGTCTCAGACAGTATTGTGAGGGTCTCAGACAGTGTTGTGGGGGACTCAGACAATGTTGTGAGGGCCTCAGACAGTGTTGTGAGGGTCTCAGACAGTGTTGTGAGGGTCTTAGTGTTGTGAGGGTCTCAGACAATGTTGTGAGGGTTTCAGACAGTGTAGTAAGGGACTCAGACAATGGTGTGAGGGTCTAAGACAGTGTTGTGAGGGTCTCAGACAGTGTTGAGGGGGACTCAGACAATGGTGTGAGGGTCTAAGACAGTGTTGTGAGGGTCTAAGACAGTGTTGTGAGGTTCTCAGACAGTGTTGTGAGGCTCTCAGACAGTGTTGTGAGGGCCTCAGACAGTGTTGTGAGGGTCTCAGACAGTGCTGTGAGGATCTCAGACAGTGTTGTGAGGATCTCAGACAGTGTTGTGAGGGCCTGAGACAGTGTTGTGAGGGTCTCAGACAGTGTTGTGAGGGTCTCAGACAGTGTTGTGACGGCCTCAGACAGTGTTGTGATGGTCTCAGACAGTGTTGTGAGTGCCTGAGACAGTCTAGTAAGGGTCTCAGACAGTGTTGTGAGGGCCTCAGACAGTGTTGTGTGGTCCTCAGACAGTGTTGTGAGGGTCTCAGACAGTGTTGTGAGGGCCTCAGGCAGTGTTGTGAGGGCCCCAGACAGTGTTGTGAGGGCCTCAGACAGTTTAGTGAGGGTCCCAGACAGTGTTGTGAGGGGCCACAGACAGTGTTGTGAGGGCCACAGACAGTGTTGTGAGGGGGGCCTCAGACAGTGTTGTGAGGGGTCTCAGACAGTGTTGTGAGGATCTCAGACAGTGTTGTGAGGGCCTCAGACAGTGTTGTGTGGGCCTCATACAGTGTTGTGAGGGTCTCAGACAGTGTTGTGAGGGCCTCCGTCAGTGTTGTGAGGGCCTCAGACAGTGTTGTGAGGAACTCAGACAGTGTTGTGAGGGGGGCCTCATACAGTGTTGTGAGGGTCTCAGACAATGTTGTGAGGGTCTCAAACAGTGTTGTGAGGGTCTCAGACAGTGTTGTGAGGGTCTCAGACAGTGTTGTGAGGGGTCTCAGACAGTGTTGTGAGGGGAGACTCAGACAGTGTTGTGAGGGTCTCAGACAGTGTTGTGAGGGGAGACTCAGACAGTGTTGTGAGGGTCTCAGACAGTGTTGTGAGGGGGGCCTCAGACAGTGTTGTGAGGGCCTCAGACAGTGTTGTGAGGGTCTCAGACAGTGTTGTGAGGGTCTCAGACAGTGTTGTGAGGGTCTCAGACAGTGTTGTGAGGATCTCAGACAGTGTTGTGAGGGGGGCCTCAGACTGTGTTGTGACGGTCTCTGACCGTGTTGTGAGGGTCTCAGACAGTGTTGTGAGGGCCACAGACAGTGTTGGGAGGGCCTCAGACAGTGTTGTGAGGGTCTCAGACAGTGTTGTGAGGGGGGCCTCAGACAGTGTTGTGATGGTCTCAGACAGTGTTGTGAGGGTCTCAGACAGTGTTGTGAGTGTCTCAGACAGTGTTGTGAGGGCCTCAGACAGTGTTGTGAGGGGTCTTAGACAGTGTGGCACCTGTTTGCCACACTACATCACCTGGGTGCCGCAATACAACACCTGGGTGCCACACTACAACACCTGGGTGCCCCACTACAACATCTGGTTGCCACACTACAACACCTGGTTGCCACAATACAACACCTGGTTGCCACACTACAACACCTGGTTGCCACATTACAACACCTGGGTGCCACACTACAACACCTGGGTGCCACACTACACACTACAGCACCTGGGTGCCACACTACAACACCGGGGTGCCACACTACAACACCTGGTTGCCACAATACAACACCTGGGTGCCACACTACAACACCTGGGTGCCACACTACACACTACAACACCTGGGTGCCACTCTACACACTACAACACCTGGGTGCCACACTACATGCTACAACACCTGGGTGTCACACTACATGCTGCAACACCTGGGTGCCACACTACAACACCTGGGTGCCACACTACAACACCTGGGTGCTACACCACACACTACAACAGCTGGGTGCCACACTACAACACCTGGGTGCCACACTACAACACTTGGGTGCCACACTACAACACCTGGGTGCCACACTACAACACCTGGGTGCCACACTACAACACCTGGGTGCCACACAACACACTGCAACACCTGGGTGCCACACTACAACACCTGGGTGCCACACTACAACACCTGGGTGCCACACTACAACACCTGGGTGCCACACTACAACACCTGGGTGCCACACAACAACACCTGAGTGCCACATTACAACACCTGGGTGCCACACTACAATACCTGGGTGCCACATTACATGCTACAACACCTAGCTGCCACACTACAACACCTGGGTGCCACACTACAATACCTGGGTGCCACACTACAACACCTGGGTGCCACACTACATGCTACAACACCTGGGTGCCACACTACATGCTACAACACCTGGGCGCCACACAGCACATTACAACACCTGGGTGCCACACAACATACTACACCACCTGGGTGCCACACAACACATTACAACACCTGGGTGCCACACAACACATTACAACACCTGGGTGCCACACTACAACACCTGGGTGCCACACTACATGCTACAACACCTGGGTGCCACACTACATGCTACAACACCTGGGTGCCACACCACATGCTACAACACCTGGGTGCCACACAACACACTACAACACCTGGGTGCTACACAACACATTACAACACCTGGGTGCCACACCACATGCTACAACACCTGGGTGCCACACTACATGCTACAACACCTGGGTGCCACACCACATGCTACAACACCTGGGTGCCACACTACATGCTACAACACCTGGGTGCCACACTACATGCTACAACACCTGGGCGCCACACCACATGCTACAACACCTGGGTGCCACACTACATGCTACAACACCTGGGTGCCACACAACACACTACAACACCTGGGTGCCACAAAACACACTACAACACCTGGGTGCCACAAAACACACTACAACACCTGGGTGCCACACAACACATTACAACGCCCGGGTGCCACACAACACATTTCAACACCTGGGTGCCACACAGCACATTACAACACCTGGGTGCGACACCACATACTACAACACCTGGGTGTAACTGTTACGAACCCGGATCCAGCGTCCGAGCACGGAGCCGTGACGACCACGCCATCTGTGGGTCAGCTCCCGGAACCCCCTCCAAACGGACGACGACACCTGGTGAGGACGACGTGTACTGGCCTCGAGGGCCAGTTTCCAGTCCGGTTCGGCGCTCAACACAGCCGCTGCTGACCTCTGGTGAGGTGGTGCTCAGACACCAGCGCCATCTATGGAGTGGATAGGTGGGCGTTTGTGTCTGAGCCTGTAAGTGAGGTGCCTTAGTGTGTCCCAGTTATTGATGACGTGTCTGCTTACAGAGTCGACCTGGGACTGCTGTGATGGAAGTTGAGTCAGTCTACCCAAGGCAGCCGTCTCCATACCTTGTGCTTTGCTGCAGCAGCTGTGAAGTCGTGCCCCGGAAGAACACTGTGGTGTTACCCTGCCAGAGGAGTGGCAGTAGAAGGATTACCCGGGACCGACTGCTGGAGACGTTTATCCACTGGGGTATTGAGGACAGGAGAGTGATTTGTGGCATCACACGAGGCTCCTGTCTAGGGCATTACCCTTATATCGTTCGTGGAGTGGCCTGACCAGCCTTGCTGATCCGAAACCTGCCAGCAGACCTGCTGGACGTGTGGTTGACGGCCTCCACGGCGGTGCCCCCAGTGGACCTGTGTTTTGGCTGGCCTGTGTTTGAGGTAGACTCAGCTTGGTCGAAGGATTCGTCAAGGGACCACGAAAGCACCGAGGACTCAGCACCGAGAGTCGGCATCCAGAGTCTTCAGCAGAAGACCATTGTGTATTTCCCCTGTACAGTGTTAATACCCCTCCCCCTGTGCACTCTTTTATATATTTATTTATTGGGTGATGGTATCAATTATAGTCTTAAGTTCTTAACTTTCTTTCCCTTCCCCCTTTAAGTTTCTTGCGTTACGGATCACATCCCTTGAAAGCCACTACTGGCTTGGGGTCGGATATAACTTCCTCAAACAACATCAGAGTAAGAACCTCGTTGCGTCCCGAGAGGGCCGTAACAGTAACACAACACATTACAACACCTGGGTGCCACACTACATGATACAACACCTGGGTGCCACACTACATGCTACAACACCTGGGTGCCACACTACATGCTAAAACACCTGGGTGCCACACTACATGCTACAACACCTGGGTGCCACACTACAGCACCTGGGTGCCACACTACATGCTACAACATCTGGGTGCCACACTACATGCTACAACACCTGGGTGCCACACTACATGCTACAACACCTGGGTGCCACGCTACATGCTACAACACCTGGGTGCCACATTACATGCTACAACACCTGGGTGCCACACTGCAACACCTGGGTGCCACACTACAATACCTGGGTGTAACACTACAACACCTGGGTGCCACACTACAACACCTGGGTGCAACACTACAACACCTGGGTGCCACACTACAACACCTGGGTGCCACACTATATGCTACAACACCTGGGTGCGACACTACAACACCTGGGTGCCAAACTACAACACCTGGTTGCCACAATACAACACCTGGGTGCCACATTACATGCTACAACACCTGGGTGCCACACTACAACACATGGGTGCCACACTACAGCACCTGGGTGCCACACTACATGCTACATCATCTGGGTGCCACACTGCAACACCTGGGTGCCACGCTACATGCTACAACACCTGGGTGCCACACTACAGCACCTGGGTGCCACACAACATGCTACAACATCTGGGTGCCACACTGCAACACCTGGGTGCCACGCTACATGCTACAACACCTGGGTGCCACACTACAGCACCTGGGTGCCACACTACATGCTACAACATCTGGGTGCCACACTGCAACACATGGGTGTCACACTACAGCACCTGGGTGCCACACTACATGCTACAACATTTGGGTGCCACACTGCAACACCTGGGTGCCACGCTACATGCTACAACACCTGGGTGACACACTACATGCTACAACACCTGGGTGCCACACTGCAACACCTGGGTACCACACTACAACACCTGGGTGCCACACTACAACACCTGGGTACCACACTACAACACCTGGGTGCCACAATACAACACCTGGGTGCCACACTACAACACCTGGGTGCCACACTACAACACCTGGGTGCCACAATACAACACCTGGGTGCCACACTACAACACCTGGGTGCCACACTACAACACCTGGGTGCCACAATGCAACACCTGGGTGCCACACTACAACACCTGGGTGCCACACTACAACACCTGGGTGCCACACTACAACACCTGGGTGCCACACTACAACACCTGGGTGCCACACTACAACACCTGGGTGCCACACTACAACACCTGGGTGCCACAATACAACACCTGGGTGCCACACTACAACACCTGGGTGCCACACTACAACACCTGGGTGCCACACTACAACACCTGGGTGCCACAATACAACACCTGGGTGCCACACTACAACACCTGTGTGCCACAATACAACACCTGGGTGCCACAATGCAACACCTGGGTGCCACACTAAAACACCTGGGTGCCACACTACAACACCTGGGTGCCACACTGCAGCACCTGGGTGCCACAATACAACACCTGGGTGCCACACTACAACACCTGGGTGCCACACTACAACACCTGGGTGCCACACTGCAACACCTGGGTGCCACACTACAACACCTGGGTGCCACACTGCAACACCTGGGTGCCACACAACAACACCTGGGTGCCACACAACAACACCTGGGTGCCACACAACAACACCTGGGTGCCACACAACAACACCTGGGTGCCACACAACAACACCTGGGTGCCACACAACAACACCTGGGTGCCACATTACATGCTACAACACCTGGGTGCCACACTACAACACCTGGGTGCCACACTACAACACCTGGGTGCCACACAACAACACCTGTGTGCCACACAACAACACCTGGGTGCCACACAACAACACCTGCGTGCCACACAACAACACCTGGGTGCCACATTACATGCTACAACACCTGGGTGCCACATTACATGCTACAACACCTGGGTGCCACACAACAACACCTGGGTGCCACATTGCATGCTACAACACCTGGGTGCCACTCTACAACACCTGGGTGCCACACTACAACACCTGGGTGCCACACTACAACACCTGGGTGCAACACTACAACACCTGGGTGCCACACTACAACACCTGGGTGCCACATTACATGCTACAACACCTGGGTGCCACACTAGAACACCTGGGTGCCACACTACAACACCTGGGTGCCACATTACATGCTACAACACCTGGGTGCCACACTACAACACCTGGGTGCCACACTACAACACCTGGGTGCCACACTACAACACCTGGGTGCCACACTACACACTTCAACACCTGGGTGCCACACTACATGCTACAACACCTGGGTGCCACACTACATGATACAACACCTGGGTGCCACACTACATGCTACAACACCTGGGTGCCACATTGCAACACCTGGGTGCCACACTACAACACCTGGGTGCCACACTACAACACCTGGGTGCCACACTACAACACCTGGGTGCCACACTACAACACCTGGATGCCACAATACAACACCTGGGTGCCACATTGCAACACCTGGGTGCCACACTACAACACCTGGGTGCCACACTACAACACCTGGGTGCCACACTGCAACACCTGGTTGCCACACTACAACACCTGGGTGCCACACTACAACACCTGGGTGCCACAATACAACACCTGGGTGCCACACTACAACACCTGGTTGCCACAATACAACACCTGGGTGCCACAATACAACACCTGGGTGCCACACTACAACACCTGGTTGCCACAATACAACACCTGGGTGCCACACTACAACACCTGGGTGCCACACTGCAACACCTGGGTTCCACACTACAACACCTGGGAGCCACACTATATGCTACAACACCTGGGTGCCACACTACAGCACCTGGGTGCCACACTATATGCTACAACACCTGGGTGCCACACTACAGCACCTGGTTGCCACACTATATGCTACAACACCTGGGTGCCACACTACAGCACCTGGTTGCCACAATACAACACCTGGGTGCCGCAATACAACACCTGGGTGCCACACTACAACACCTGGGTGCCACACTATATGCTACAACACCTGGGTGCCACACTACAGCACCTGGTTGCCACAATACAACACCTGGGTGCCGCAATACAACACCTGGGTGCCACACTACAACACCTGGGAGCCACACTACAACACCTGGGTGCCGCAATACAACACCTGGGTTCCACACTACAACACCTAGGAGCCACACTACAACACCTGGGTGCCACACTATATGCTACAACACCTGGGTGCCACACTACAGCACCTGGGTGCCACACTACAACACCTGGGTGCCACACTGCAACACCTGGGTTCCACACTACAACACCTGGGAGCCACACTACAACACCTGGGTGCCACACTATATGCTACAACACCTGGGTGCCACACTACAGCACCTGGTTGCCACAATACAACACCTGGGTGCCGCAATACAACACCTGGGTGCCACAATACAACACCTGGGTGCCACAATACAACACCTGGGTGCCACACTACAACACCTGGGTGCCACACTACACACTACAACACCTGGGTGCCACAATACAACACCTGGTTGCCACACTACAACACCTGGTTGCCACAATACAACACCTGGGTGCCACACTACAACACCTGGGTGCCACACTACACACTACAACACCTGGTTGCCACACTACATGCTACAACACCTGGGTGCCACACCACACACTACAACACCTGGGAGCCACACTACAATACCTGGGAGCCACACCATAACACCTGGGTGCCACACTACAATACCTGGGTGCCACACCACACACTACAACACCTGGGTACCACACTACAACACCTGGGTGCCACACTACAACACCTGGGTGCCACACTACAACACCTTGGTGCCACACTACAACACCTGGGTGCCACACTGCAACACCTGGGTGCCACACTACAACACCTGGGTGCCACACTACAACACCTGGGTGCCACACTACAACACCTGGGTGCCACACTACAACACCTGGGTGCCACACTACAACACCTGGGTGCCACACTACAACACCTGGGTGCCATACTACAATACCTGGGTGCCACACTACAACACCTGGGTGCCACACTACAACACCTGGGTGCCATACTTCAACACCTGGGTGCCCCACTACAACACCTGGGTGCCACACTACAACACCTGGGTGCCATACTACAATACCTGGGTGCCACACTACAACACCTGGGTGTTATACTACAATACCTGGGTGCCACACTACAACACTTGGGTGCCACACTACAACACCTGGGTGCCATACTACAACACCTGGGTGCCACACTACATGCTACAACACCTGGGTGCCATACTACAACACCTGGGTGCCATACTACAACACCTGGGTGCCATACTACAACACCTGGGTGCCATACTACAACACCTGGGTGCCACACTACATGCTACAAGACATCCTCCTACACCTTCAGAGCTTCACATGAGAGTTGCCTCGTTCGGCAGCTCTCATGCCTATATATATATATATATATATATATATATATATATATATATATATATATATATATATATATATATATATATATATATATATATATATATATATATATATATATATATATTGGTGTATACTGGCAGCAGGTTTTCTTTCAAACATGTTTCATTGAATATGACCGCATATTCTGTATTTATTTTTTTCTGGTTTAGGGCTTCTATCCCTCTAACTATTTTCTTAGCATCAGGGCTTAATTGAAATAGGAGTTCTCCAAAACTCATTTTCGTACTTTTAAGGTGAAGAAAAGAAGTGATTTACTATAGAGTGTATTACACTTATTTGTATAATTTGCACGACGTTTCGAACCTCCATGGTTCATTCTCAAGTGAACAGATCTTACAATACTAGTTGATTTTATACCCGCATTAGGTCAGGTGATAATACATTGAAGGTGAAAACATGGGGGGGATACATAAGGGATAAACATAGGGGCTGCAGAAGGCTTATTGGCCCATACGAGGCATCTCCTATCTAAACACAAAGATTAATCCAGTGTAATTGGCCTGTTATGTTGGACATTGTCTTCTGTGTTGGCATCGATATGTTCTTGTCTTGTCCTTACTCTCATGTCCTTACCTTTATGTATCCCCCCCATGTTTTCACCTTCAATGTATTATCACCTGACCTAATGCGGGTATAAAATCAACTAGTATTGTAAGATCTGTTCACTTGAGAATGAACCATGGAGGTTCGAAACGTCGTGCAAATTATACAAATAAGTGTAATACACTCTATAGTAAATCACTTCTTTTCTTCACCTTAAAAGTACGAAAATGAGTTTTGGAGAACTCCTATTTCAATTAAGCCCTGATGCTAAGAAAATAGTTAGAGGGATAGAAGCCCTAAACCAGAAAATAATAAATACAGAATATGCGGTCATATTCAATGAAACATATATATATATATATATATATATATATATATATATATATATATATATATATATATATATATATATATATATATATATATATATATATATATAAGTAAACATCATTCCCAGCACAGCTGTTGACCGCGGGAGGATCTCTGTGAAGGACGAGGTGTCTGAGAGCAACCCGGTAGGCTTATATTAATAGTACATATATGAGATGATTTGTGGACTGAGAGGTAGAGGTGAAGTGTCCTGTGACAGTGCAATGAAGGGAAGGTTAAAGTTACACTTGGGGTGTTTTGTTGTTTGTAATTGAGGTGGGGAGATTAATGGCCCAGTATTATCCGCAAGGAGGTATATATTGATAAATGCAGTTTACTAGAGATGTATATGTATATACTCACCTAATTGTTCTTGCCGGGATTGATCTTCGGCTCTTTGGTCCCGCCCCTCAACTGTCAATCTGTTGGTGTTCAGTTTCCTGAGCCTTTTGGGCTTTGTCAAATCTACATTTGAAACTGTGTATGGAGTCTGCCTCAAGCTGGTCAGAATTGCATTTCACTTTTGTAAACGCACATTAATAACACTATGTAAAAAGACACCTCGAACACTGTTTAGTTAGAATAGACGCAAATATATGTATTTATATATTTATGTTTTTATGTATGTATGTAGGTTAAATTAGCATCTTGCATGCACTACACTCGTCTTCTGGGGTTGATTGTTTAATAAATCAGGGAACTGTATGTTTAACTGGTCTCTAACCCTGCCCATGGAAGACAGGCCAACATATATATATGTTGCTTGAAACTAATAATAATACCAAAAAAAAAAAAACGCTACCTAATGCATTCCATTTGTTAACTCTGACACAAGAAAAAGTTCTTGCAAATGTCTATACAGCTCATTTTGATACTCAAGTTCCACATGTGTCCCTTAGTGCGTGTGCCCCTTGTGTTAAATATACTGTCTCTATCAACCCTATCAATTCCTCTGAGAAATGCCCCCCCCCCCCACCACACACCCACACACACATTGAGATAGCAAAATATCAAACAATTGCAAGTGATAGCAATTTTGAAAAAAGTGATAATATACCAAATAATTCTGAGATTGAAAAATAATTTATGATCATCAAATGTGGGAAGGAGACATGAGGTGAGCGCAAAAAGAAGAGATAGCGGAAATGGAGAAAGAGGAAGGAGAGGAAGAGGGAATAATGAAGAATGAACCCAGTGAGCAGGAGGCAAGGATTTAGACTTTGGAAAAGGTTAAGAAAGACGGCAATCTGAAGACGTCAGAGACAGAATTAATAGTGGAATAGGAGAGAGCGTCTTGGAAGGTATGGGATTACGGCGACCAGTAAGAGGAGAGGAAGACTGAGAGGAGGAGAAGAAGAAGGGGAGAAGGAAAGATTTGCTGGAAGTGGAAGATAAGATAAAAGGTTACGAGCCAAGATTAAGGGGCTCGGGCTTTGAGGAAAATGAAGGACATGGGACCAGGAATAAGAAAATGAGCTGTGTCCTGAGGTTGGGAAAGTGAGGGACAATGAGCGCAATAGAAAAACTTAAATGCGGAGAAAGTGAATGAATGTGAGAGTGATGATGAAACTTAAAGGCTTCTCTTATAATTAAATAGGGTAAGGAAATTCCTTAAAATAATCGCCAGAGATGTGAACTTGTTATATTGGTCACAACCCATTCAATCCCTCACTCGCTCACTCACTACACAGTCGCTCACTCACTCACACACTCGCTCACTCACTCAGACACCGGCTCACACACTCACACACTCGCTCACTCACTCACACATTGCCTCACTCACTCACACACTCTTTCACTCACACACTCACTCACTCACTCACTCACTCACTCACTCACTCACTCACTCACTCACTCACTCACTCACTCACTCACTCACTCACTCACTCACTCACTCACTCACTCACTCACACACTCGCTCACTCACTCACTCACTCACTCACTCACTCACACACTCACTCACTCACACACTCAATTCCACACTCATTCACTCACTCACTCATTCACTCACTCACACACTCACTCACTCACTCACTCACTCACTCACTCACTCACTCACTCATTCACTCACACACTCACACACTCACTCACACACTTCGTCACTCACACACACATTCACTCACTCACACACTCACACACTCACACACTCACTCACACACTTCGTCACTCACACACACATTCACTCACTCGGTCGCTCACACATTCGCTCACACACTCAATCACTATATTATGCCTACTACATATCTCTCTCTCTCTCTCTCTCTCTAGAACACACACACACGCACCCCCTCCTCTCAGGACCTCCCGTCTCTCCCACCCCCAAGCCCTCCGTTCTCCCCCGCCCCCCTAAGCCCCCCACTCTCCCCCACCCCACCTAAGCCTTCCCCTCTCCACCACTCCCCAAAACCCTCCTCTCTTCCTCACCCACCTCAGCCTTCCCTTTCCCCCCATGCCCCCAAGCCCTCCCCCCTTTACTGCCCCCCCAAACCCCCCCTTCTCCCCTTCTCCCCTTCTCCCCTATCACCCCAAACCTCCTCCTCTCACCCCCCTCAGCCCTCCCCCTCTCACCCCCCAACCCTCCCCCTCTCACCCATCCCCCCTACCCTCTCCCTACTCCCACCCCACCAAGCCCTTCCTCCTCCACCAGTCTCCCCGTAGCAGATCCTCCCAGTTCCCGCTCACCCCAGACCCCACAGGTCCCCCCGAGAGGAGAAGCAGAAGAGAGTCAGTTTCAGGGTAATGTACTCGAACATAGATAGGATCACAAGCAAGGCAAGTGAACTAAGGGAAAGAGCATAATAAGTGAACCCAGATGTAATCGGACTCACTGAAACAAAACTATCTGGAATCATAACGAATGCCGTGTTTCCCCAGGAGTACACAGTAATAAGGAAAGAGAGGGAAGGTAGGGGAGGAGGCGGAGTGGCCCTACTCATGAGAAAGGAATGGAGTTTTAAGGAGATGGCTATCCCGGATTGTGAGGGTTTCAGAGACTACATAGCAGGCACCATGACAATGGGAGGACCATGGATAGTAGTAGCAGTAATATATAACCCTCCACCAAATGACAGAAGACCCAGTCAAGAGTATGACAACAACAACATGGCAGTTAACACTATAATTGAGAGAGCAGCCTCTGCTGCCTGTAGAAATAGATCCCACCTGCTCATCATGGGGGACTTCAATCACGGAAGGATTGATTAGGAGAACAAGGAACCGCATGGAGGCGAGGATACGTGGAGAGCCAAACTACTGGAGGTGGTGACTAGAAACTTCTTAACCCAGCATGTCAGAGAACCCACAAGGATGAGAGGAAATGACGAACCAGCAAGACTCGACCTGGTCTTCACCCTGAACGTCTCTGACATAAGAGAAATCGGTTTTGAGGCCCCAGTAGGAATGAGCGACCACAGTTTATTGGTGTTTGAGTACCTGATTGAAGAAGAGTTATTAAACTCGAGGAGGGATACCGAAACCTAAAGGTTTGCATACCGAAAGGGAAACTATGAGGAGATAAGAAAATTCCTAACAGATATAACATGGGAATACAGAGCTCAGGAGAAAGACGGCCCAAGACATGATGGACTTTATCACGCAAAAGTGTAAGGAAGCAGCAAACAGGTTTGTCCCAGTCCAAAAGGAAATAAATGAAAAGAAGATGAGAAACCCATGGTTTAATCAGAGATGTAGGCTAGCATAGCAGCAAAGTAAAAGGGCATGCAGAAACTATAGGAATAACAGGACACTTGAAAGCAGAGAAAGATACCAGAGTGCCAGGAATGAATATGTCAGGATGAGAAGAGAGGCAGAAAGACAATACGAAAATAACATCGCAAGCAAGGAAATGACTCAGCCTAAATTGTTGCATAGCCACATCAGGAGAAAAACAACAGTAAAGGAACAGGTTATGTAATTAAGGATAGGGGCAGAAGGATTCACTACAAACGACAAGGAAGTGTGTGAAGTACTGAATAAGAATTTCTAGGAGGTCTTCAAATTAGAGCAAGGAGATATTCCACAGATAAGAGAGGGAATAGTTAACCAGGAACCACTAAAAACGTTTAAGATTACCAGTGGGGAAGTAAGGAAGTGTTTACTAGAGTTGGTTGTGACAAAGGCTATAGGCCCAGATGGAATCTTTCCTTGGATACTAAGGGAAGGAGCAGAAGCACTGTGCCTGCCACTCTCCATAGTGTATACGAAATCACGGGAAACAGGGCAACTGCCAAAAATTTTGAAGGCAGCGAATGTAGTCCGATATACAAGAAAGGGGATAGGCAGGAGGCACTGAACTACAGGCCAGTGTCCCTAACCTGCATACCATGCAAGCCGATGGAGAAGATTGTGCGAAGAAAGCTAGTGGAACATCTGGAGCGAAAGAACTTTGTAACACAGCATCAACATGGGTTCAGGGATGGCAGGTCCTACCTCACGTGAAGTTTCGTAAAAGACGTCTTCTCCCACTCGGAATCCAGTGCCTGGACTCCTATTTCCTCCGCCTAGTTTCATCACCTTACATTTACTTGGGCTTAACGTCGGTAGTCATTTGTTGGACCATTCCTTCAGTTTGTCTAGGTCATCTTGTAGCCTAATACTATCTTCTTCCGTCTTAATCCTCCTCATAATCTTTTGATCATCGGCAAACATTGAGAGGAAGTAGCCAATTCCCTCCTGGAGATCATTTACATTTATCAGGAGCAGTGTAGGTCCAAGAACTGATCCCTGTGGGACTCCACTGGTGACTCTTCGTCACTCCGAGACCTCACCCCTCACAGTGACTAGCTGTCTTCTGTTGCTTAGGTACTCCCTTATCCAGTGGCGTACGTCCCCTTACACTCTTGCCTGCATCTACAGCTTGTGCATTAATCTCTTATCTGGTACTATGTTAAAGGCTTTAACACAGCGTGCTGTGTGTGTGTGTGTGTGTGTGTGTGTGTGTGTGTGTGTGTGTACTCACCTATTTGTGCTTGCGGCTGTTGAGCTTTGGCTCTTTGGTCCCTCCTCTCAACAGTCAATCAACTGCTGTACAGATTCCTGAGCCTACTGTGCTCTATCATATCTACATTTGAAACTGTGTATGGAGTCAGCCTCCACATCACTGCCTAATGCATTCCACCTGTTAACTACTCTGACACTGAAAAAGTTCCTTCTAACGTCTCTGTGGCTCATGTGGGTACTCAGTTTCAACCTGTGTCCCCTTGTTCGCGTCCCACCAGTGTTGAATAGTTTGTCCTTGTTTTCCCGGTCGATTCCCCTGAGGATTTTGTAGGTTGTGATCATGTCTCCCCTTACTCTTCTGTCTTCAAGTGTCGTAAAGTGCATTTCACGCAGCCTTTCCTCGTAACTCATGCCTCTTAGTTCTGGGACTCGTCTTGTGCTTGACAAGGAACGGGCTCCATGTTGGGGCCGCATACTCCAGGATTGGTCTTACATATGTGGTGTACAAGATTCTGAATGATTCCTGACACAGGTTCCTGAACGCTGTTCTGATGTTAGCCAGCCTCGCATATGCCGCAGACGTTATTCTTTTTATGTGGGCTTTAGGAGACACGTTTGGTATGATATCAACTCCTAGATCTTTCTCTCTGTCCATTTCATTAAGTACTTCATCTCCTATTCTGTATCCTGTGCCTGGCCTCCTGTTTCCACTGCTTAGTTTCATTACTTTGCATATACTCGGGTTGAACTTCAACGGCCATTTGTTGGACCATTCACTCAGTCTGTCTAGGTCATCTTGCAGCCTCCTACTATCATCCTCAGTTTCAATTCTCCTCATAATTTCTGCATCATCGGCAAACATTGAGAGAAACGATTCTATACCCTCTGGGAGATCATTTACATATATCAGAAACAGTATAGGTCCAAGGACTGACCCCTGCGGGACTCCACTCGTAACGTCTTGCCAATCTGAGACCTCACCCCTCATACTGACTCGTTGTATTCTGTTGCTTAGGTACTCCTTTATCCAATGGAGTACCTTCCCTTTCACTCCAGCTTTTTCACTAGCCTCTTGTGTGGCACTGTATCAAAGGCTTTCTGACAATCCAAAAATATGCAGTCTGCCCACGTTTCTCTTTCTTGCCTATTTTTGTTGCCTGGTCGTAGAATTCAAGTAACCCTGTGAGGCAGGACCTGCTATCCCTGAACCCATGTTGGTGCTGTGTTACAAAGTTCTTTCGCTCTAGATGCTCCACTAGCTTTCTTCGCACAATCTTCTCCATCAGCTTGCATGGTATGCAGGTTAGGGACACCGGCCTGCAATTCAGTGCCTCCTGTCTAGCCCCTTTCCTGTATATCGGAACTACGTTAACTGCGTTCCAAATTTCTGGCAGTTCCCCTGTTGCCAGTGATTTGTTATACACTATGGAGAGTGGGTAGGCACAGGTCTTCTGCTCCTTCCTTTAGTATCCAAGGGGAGATTCCATATGGGCCTATAGCCTTTGTCACATCCAACTCTAGTAAACACTTTCTTACTTCTCCGCTGGTAATCTCAAACTCTTCCAGTGGTTCCTGGTGTGTGTGTGTACTCACCTAATTGTACTCACATGATTGTGCTTGCGGGGGTTGAGCTTTGGCTCTTTGGTCCCTCCTCTCAACTGTCAATCAACTGGTGTACAGATTCCTGAGCCTACTGGCCTCTATCATATCTACACTTGAAACTGTGTATGGAGTCAGCCTTCACCACATCACTTCCTAGTGCTTTCCATTTATTAACTACTCTGACACTGAAAAAATTCTTTCTAACGTCTCTGAGGCTCATCTGGGTACAAAGTTTCCACCTGTGTCCCCTTGTTCGTGTCCCACCCGTGCTGAAGAGTTTGTCTTTGTCCACCCTGTCAATTCCCCTGATAATTTTGTCGGTGGTTATCATGTCTCCCCATACTCTTCTGTTTTCCAGGGATGTGAGGTTCAGCTCCTTTAGCCTTTCCTCGTAGTTAAATCCTCTCTGTTCCGGGACGAGCCTGGTGGCATACCGCTGAATCTTCTCTAACTTTGTCTTGTGTTTAATTAGGTATGGACTCCAGGCTGGAGCTGCATACTTCAGGATTGGTCTTACATAAGTGGTATACAGGTTTCTGAAAGATTCCTTACACAAGTTTCTGAAGGCAGTTCTTATGTTGGCCAGTCTAGCATATGCCACTGATGATATTCTTTTGATGTGGGCCTCTGGGGACAGGTTCGGTGTGATATCAACCCCCAGATCTTTCTCTCTATTTGACTCTTGCGGGATTTCCCCTCCCAGATGATACCTTGTATTCAGCCTTCTGCTCCCTTCGCCTAATTTCATCACCTTACACTTTCCTGAGTTGAACTTTAGCAGCCATTTTCTAGACCAGTCCTCCAGTTTATCCAGGTCATCCTGTAGTCTCTGTCTCTCTTCATCCGTCTTGATTCTTCTCATAATTTTTGCATCATCAGCAAACATTGAGAGGAATGAGTCTATACGCTCTGGAAGATCGTTAACATATATCAGAAACAGGATGGGTCCAAGTACTGAGCCCTGTGGGACCCCACTGGTGACATCTCGCCACTCTGATGTCTCCCCCCTCACCGTTACTCGCTGTTTCCTGTTGCTTAAGTACTCCCATATCCACTGGAGCACCTTCCCCTTTACTCCTGCCTTTTGCTCCAACTTTATTAACAGCCTTTTATGGGGTACTGTGTCAAAGGCTTTTTGGCAATCCAGGAAAATGCAGTCGGCCCACCCTTCTCTATTCTGCCTAATTTTCGTTGCCTGGTCATAAAATTCTATTAAACCTGTGAGGCACGATTTACCATCTCTGAACCCATGTTGGTGGTGCGTTACAAAGTTATTTCCCTCCTGATGCTCTACGAGCCTTTTCCTCACGATCTTCTCCATCACCTTGCATGGTATACAAGTTAAGGGAACTGGCCTGTAAATCAGTGCCTCTTGCCTGTCACCCTTTTTGTATATTGGGACCACGTTAGCTGTCTTCCAACTTT
>NC_091178.1:28652303-28659803 GCF_040958095.1 Procambarus clarkii | reverse complement strand
AAAAAAAAAAAAAACTAGTAAACACACACACACACACACACACACACACACACACACACACACACACACACACACACACACACACACATACACACACACACATGTATGTGTGTGTGTGTGTCCATGTCCTCCATGTCCCCCCTATCTCCTTAACCTACACTCTACCTGTCCCCCCTTCCCTTAAACCCCCACCCCCCACCCAACCCCAAATTCCTCTGAGACCCTGCAAACCACCTCACAGATCTTCTCACCCATGGAACAGCTTCCCACACCAGCAGAATGCTCGCCAAGAAAGGGACAAGTAAATTAACAGAAGAAAGTGAGCTTCAAGGCAATGTACACTAACATAGATGGGATTACAAATAAAACAAGTGAACTCGGAGAATGGGCACTAGAAGAAAACACAGACATAATAGCACTCACGGAAACAAAGCTAACGAAAACTATAACAAACGCAGTGTTTCCACAGGGCTACTATGTAGTGAGGAAAGAGAGAGAAGGGAGAGGAGGAGGTGGTGTAGCTTTGCTACTAATAGAAGGTTGGAGTTTCGAAGAGATGGTAATACAGAACTGTGAAGGTTTCAGTGACTACATATCAGGCAACATAGCAACTGGAGGACAGAAAATTATAGTAGTAGTCATATATAACCCCCCACCGAATTACTGAAGACCCAGACAGGAATATGATAGAAACAACTTGGCCACCATCAATATAATAGACAGAGCAGCTTCTGTGGCTAGCAGGAACGGATCCAGGCTACTAATCATGGGAGACTTCAACCATGGAAAGATAGATTGGGGGAACAGAGACCCACATGGAGGCCCAGACACATGGAGAGCTAAGCTGCTGGATGTGGCAACAAGAAACTTTCTAAGTCAACACGTCAAGGGACCGACAAGAATGAGAGGAGGGGATGAACCAGCCTTACTTGATCTGATATTTACCCTAAATGAGTCGAATATAAGGGAAGTTAAGTTGGAAGCCCCCTTGGGAATGAGTGATCATAGTGTATTGAGCTTTGAGTACCTGGTTGAGCTAGGAATTATGACCCCCAAAAAAGAACTGGGAAACAAAGGGCTGGCGTACTGAAAGGGAAACTATGACGAGATGAATAAATTCCTATGGGATATACATTGGGACACAGAACTCGGAACCAAGTCCGTACAAGACATGATGGACTATATCACCCAAAAGTGTCAGGAGGATGTAAGCAGGTTTGTCCCAGCCCGACTGGAAAAAAACAGAGAAGCAAAGAAAGAATCCGTGGTATAATAGGGAATGTATGAAAGCAAAGGAGCTGAACAAAAGGGCATGGAGGAACTTCCGTAATAACAGAACACCAGAAAGTAGAGAGAGATACCAGAGAACCAGGAACGAGTATGTCAGTGTGAGAAGAGCAGCTGAAAAAAGGTATGAAAATGATATAGCTAATAAAGCCAAGACCGAACCAAAGCTACTACACAGTCACATCAGGAGGAAGACAACAGTGAAGGAACAGGTGATGAAACTTAGGGTGGGCGAGGACTGGTACACAGAGAATGACAAAGAGGTGTGTGAATAACTCAACAAAAGGTTCCAGGAGGTCTTTACAATAGAACTGGGAGAAGTCACGGCGCTAGGAGAGGTGGCAGCAAACCAGGTGACCTTGGAAAGGTTCGAAATTACAAGAGATGAAGTCAAGAAGCACCTATTGGAGCTGGATGTGAGAAAAGCTGTTGGGCCGGACGGAATCTCACCATGGGTATTGAAAGAGTGTGCAGGAGCACTTTGCTTGCCACTCTTCATAGTGTATAGTAGGTCACTGGAAACGGGAGACCTACCAGAAGTATGGAAGACTGCTAATGTAGTACCAATATACAAAAAGGGTGACAGACAGGAGGCATTGAACTATAGGCCAGTATCCTTAACTTGTATACCATTCAAGGTGATGGAGAAGATTGTGAGAAAAAACCTAGTAACACATCTGGAGAGAAGAGACTTCGTGACAACCCATCAACATGGGTTCAGGGAGGGTAAATCTTGCCTTACCTCAGATTGGCGTGAGTCCATATCTAGTCAAGCATAAGACTAAACTGGAAAAGGTTCAAAGGTTTGCCACCAGACTAGTACCCGAGCTGAGAGGCATGAGCTACAAGGAAAGACTACGGGAATTAAACCTCACTTCGCTGGAAGACAGAAGAGTTAGGGGGGACATGATCACCACATTCATGATTCTGAAGGTAATTGATAGGGTAGATAAAGACAGTCTATTTAACACAAAGGGAACACGTACAAGGGGACACAGGTGGAAACTGAGTGCCCAAATGAGCCACAGATATATTAGAAAGAACTTTTTTAGTGTCAGAGTGGTGGACAAATGGAATGCATTAGGAAGAGATGTGGTGGAGGCTGACTCCATACACAGTTTCAAGTGTAGATATGATAGAACCCGATAGGCTCAGGAATCTGTACACCTGTTGATTGACGGTTGAGAGGCGGGACCAAAGAGCCAGAGCTCAACCCCCGCAAACACAACTAGGTGAGTACAACTAGGTGAGTACACACACACACACACACACACACACACACACACCAAAGATAACACACATACAATAAAGACCGAGACCGAATGACAAAGATAGTGTTTGCAAATGAGAACACAAAGGAGAAGATCCTATCAAGGAAGAGCTCCCTGAAAAACGTGGGAAAATTAAAAAATGTATTCCTCCAGAGAGACATGACAAGGGAGGAGAGAGCCGTGGCGGCAGAAGCAAGGAGGAGGAGCAGGGCGAGAGTGGAAAACCAGGAAGTCACAGTTCCCAACACAACACCCCCAGAGGCGAGGGGGGAACCCACAACCAGCTACCCAGTAACATCAGAAGGGAGGACAACCCCGCCTCCCTCCTCTGCATAGAAAACCCCCTACCCCAAACCCTCCCAGCCCCCACTCAAATGTTCAGCCAAATCTCCCTCCCCCCACACCCAATCCCCACCCTTCTACCCCTCCCCCTCCTCCCGAGTCCTCCCTTCCCCCCTTTCCTTCCCGTCCTCCCTCCCTTTTCACCCCATACCCTCCCTGTCCCTCCCCCTTCACTGGATCCCCCGCCCCTCATCCCAGTATCCTCTGAGACCCTGTTATCCACCTCACAGGTCCTTACACCCATGAACAGCCTCCCCCACCAGCAGAACACTCACCAAGGAGGCGATTTGAGAAGGGACAGAAGAAAGTGAGCCTCAAAGCGATGTACACTAACATAGATGGAATTACAAATAAAGCAAATGAGCTTGGAGAACTGGTACTAGAGGAAAACCCAGACATAATAGCCCTCACAGAAACAAAGATCACGAAAACGATAACAAATGCAGTGTTCCCACAGGACTATTATGTTATGAGGAAAGAGAGGGAAGGAAGAGGTGGGGGTGGTGTAGCTCTGCTGGTAAGAAAAGGCTGGGATTTTGAGGAGATGGATATTCAGGGCTGTGAAGGTTTCAGTGACTACATAACAGGTACTGTAACAAATGGAGGGAAAAAAATTATAGTCGCAGTCATATATAATCCACCATCAAATGACAGAAGACCTAGACAGGAATATGATAGAAACAACATGGCCACCATTAACATAATAGAAAGAGCAGCTTCTGTTGCTAGCAGGAATGGATCTGGACTACTAATTATGGGAGACTTCAACCATGGGAAGATAGATTGGAAGAACAGAGACCCACATGGAGGACCAGAAACATGGAGAGCTAAGCTGCTGGACGTGGCAACAAGAAACTTTCTAAGCCAGCACACCAAAGAACCAACAAGAATGAGAGGAGAAGATGAACCAGCAATGCTTGATTTGATATTTACCCTAATTGAATGGGATATAAGGGAAGTTAAGATGGAAGCACCCTTGGGAATGAGTGACCACAGTGTATTGAACTTTGAGTACCTGGTAGAGCTAGGACTTATCTCCCCCCAAAAAGAACTAGGAATCAAAAGGCTGGCATACCGAAAGGGGAATTATGAACAGATGAGAAGTTTCCTAAGTGAAATACCTTGGGACACAGACCTCAGAGACAAGTCTGTACAGGGTATGATGGACTATGTTACCCAAAAGTGTCAGGAGGCAGTAAACAGGTTCATCCCGGCTCAAAGGGAAAAATACGAGAAGCAACAGAAGAATCCATGGTATAATAGGGCATGTATGGAAGCGAAGAAACTGAACAAAAAGGCGTGGAGGAACTTCCGGAATAACAGAACACCAGAAAGCAGAGAGAGATACCAGAGAACCAGGAATGAGTACGTCAGGGTGAGAAGAGAAGCAGAAAATTTTTTTGAAAATGATATAGCAAACAAAGCCAAGACCGAACCAAAGCTACTACACAGTCACATCAGAAGGAAAACAACAGTGAAAGAACAGGTATTGAAACTTAAAACAGGCGAGGACAGGTATACAGAGAATGACAGAGAGGTGTGTGAGGAACTCAACAAGAGGTTCCAGGAGGTCTTCACAATAGAACAGGGTGAGGTCACTGTGCTAGGAGAAAGGGAGATAAACCAGGCGGCCTTGGAGGAGTTCGAAATTACGAGAGAGGAGGTCAAGAGACACCTGCTGGATCTGGATGTTAGAAAGGCTGTTGGTCCAGATGGGATCTCACCATGGGTACTGAAAGAGTGTGCAGAGGCACTTTGCTTGCCACTCTCCATAGTGTATAGTAAGTCACTAGAGACGGGAGACCTACCAGAAATATGGAAGACGGCGAATGTGGTCCCAATATACAAAAAGGGCGACAGACAAGAGGCACTGAACTACAGGCCAGTGTCCTTGACTTGTATACCATGCAAGGTGATGGATAAGATCGTGAGAAAAAACCTGGTAACACATCTGGAGAGAAGGGACTTCGTGACAAATCGCCAACATGGGTTCAGGGAGGGTAAATCTTGCCTTACAGGCTTGATAGAATTCTACGATCAGGTGACACAGATTAAGCATGAAAGAGAGGGCTGGGCGGACTGCATTTTCTTGGATTGTCGGAAAGCCTTTGACACAGTACCGCATAAGAGGCTGGTACATAAGCTGGAGAGACAGGCAGGTGTAGCTGGTAAGGTGCTCCAGTGGATAAGGGAGTATCTAAACAATAGGAAGCAGAGAGTTACGGTGAGGGGTGAGACCTCCGATTGGCGTGAAGTCACCAGTGGAGTCCCACAGGGCTCTGTACTCGGTCCTATCTTGTTTCTGATATATGTAAATGGTCTCCGGGAGGGTATCGATTCATTTCTCTCAATGTTTGCGGACGATGTTAAAATTATGAGAAGGATTAAAACAGAAGAGGACTGTATGAGGCTTCAAGAAGACCTAGACAAGCTGAAGGAATGGTCGAACAAATGGTTGTTAGAGTTTAACCCAACCAAATATAATGTAATGAAGATAGGTGTAGGGAGCAGGAGGCCAGATACAAGGTATCATCTGGGAGAGGAAATTCTTCAGGAGTCAGAGAAGGAAAAAGACTTGGGGGTTGATATCACGCCAGACCTGTCTCCTGCTTCACATATCAAGCGGATAACATCAGCGGCATATGCCAGGCCGACCAACATACGAACGGCATTCAGAAATTTGTGTAAAGAATCATTCAGAACTTTGTATACCACATATGTCAGGCCAATCCTGGAGTATGCAGCCCCAGCATGGAGTCCATATCTAGTCAAGGATAAGACTAAACTGGAAAAGGTTCAAAGGTTTGCCACCAGACTAGTACCCGAGCTGAGAGGTATGAGCTTCGAGGAGAGACTACGGGAATTAAACCTCACTTCGCTGGAAGACAGAAGAGTTAGGGGGGACATGATCACCACATTCAAGATTCTGAAGGGAATTGATTGGGTAGATAAAGACATTCTATTAACACAAGGGGAACACGCCCAAGGGGACACAGGTCTAAACTGAGTGCCCAAATGAGCCACAGAGATATTAGAAAGAACTTTTTTAGTGTCAGAGTGGTTGACAAATGGAATGCATTAGAGGGTGATGTGGTGGAGGCTGACTCCATACACAGTTTCAAGTGTAGATATGACAGAGCCCGATAGGCTCAGGAATCTGTACACCTGTTGATTGACGGTTGAGAGGCGGGACCAAAGATCCAGAGCTCAACCCCCGCAAGCACAACTAGGTGAGTACACACACACACATACAGAGGGGGCCTCGTAGCCTGGTGGATAGCGCGAAGGACTCGTAATTCTGCGGCGCGGGTTCGATTCTCGCCCGAGGCAGAAACAAATGGGCAAAGTTTCTTTCACCCTGAAGGCCCCTGTTACCTAGCAGTAAATAGGTACCTGGGAGATAGTCAGCTGTCACGGGCTGCTTCCTGGTGTGTGTGTGTGTGTGTGTTGAACAAAAAATTTGTTAGTAAACAATTAATTGACAGTTGAGAGGTTGGCAGAAAGAGCAAAGCTCAACCCCCGCAAACACAACTAGGTGAATACACACACCACGACAAAGAGGTGTGCGAATAACTCAACCCAAGATTCCGAGTGGGTCTTCACAATAGAACAAGGAGAAGTCCCTGAAGCAAGAGAGGTAGCCATACATCAGGAAGCTTTGAGAGGCTGCGAAGTTACAATAGATGATGTCTGAAGGTAGCTGTTGGACCGGACGAAATCTCACCACGAATACAAAAAGAGTGTGCAGAAGCACTTTGCTTGCCACTCTCTATGATGCATAATGAATCACTGGGAAAAAGGTGACCTACAAAAAAATGGAAGACAGCTAATGTAGTCTGAAATACAGGCCAGTGTCTCTAACTTGTGTCACGAACATTGATGGCAACCTTAGGCTCTCGGGTTCAATTGAATTCTACGGTCAGGTGAAAGAGATTCAGCAAAAAAGATTAGAGTGGGCAGCATGCATTTTCTTGTACTATCGGAACGCCTTTAACACAGTACCCCATACAAGGCTGATGCATAAGCTGGAGAAACATGCAGGAGTAACTGGTAAGGGGCTCAAGTGAATAAAGGAGTAATAAAGTAACAGGGAGCAGAGTTACTGTGAGAGATGAGACATAATGGCGTGACGTCACCAGTGGAGTCCCACATGACTATCATGCCCCCTTTAGGCCAGCCATGTGGTGAGCCTCATACAAAGGAGCCTCTTGGTTATCCATGTGTCGAGCTGAACCCAAATTACCCACCAGGACTCACAAACTAAGTACTGAAAACTGCAAACAATAAGCTGGACATAATACAGTCGACGCAGAACAAAACAGAATATTCCTCGTGAGGCTCCGGGCACTTTACGTAGCGCCTCGTCTTGATCACCAACTTTCTCACAACTTGGACAAGTAGGTAAACAAGACGAGATCCACAATTACTTAGCTCCGGAGGTCCTACTTGACTACGGGCCCTCCTGGGTCTTCCACTCCCAACGAAGTTTCCGCAATTCTCAAAATCTAGAGATTGTGTTCCTGTACCAGTGTGAGGAGCAACACGTGACGTGGGCTGGTGCATGAGCGCCACAGCAACCCGGCCTCCTAATAGAGCGTCG
>NC_091178.1:28644803-28647303 GCF_040958095.1 Procambarus clarkii | reverse complement strand
AGAGTAGTATTAGTGATGATTTTAATTATACTATTGAAAATCCAAATTTTAAATTAATCTATTGTTTACGAGGACTATTTGCAAATGTGTTAAATATATTCTAATTGTCTGGCTGTGCTGTCAATGACCTTGTTATCATTGGTTGATCATGCCTTAGAACCTGTGTATTTATTCCTCCTCTCTGGATCATATGAATGGTCTTAATATCTCAGATGAATCACTCAAGTTTATTGTCATTATTAAAGGTGTTGAATGTTTCTTCCCTTCAGTGCCTATCTCAGCTTTTGTGAGAGACATTCAACAGCCCAGTCATTCATTTAATGTTTAGGTACCCATTTAACTGTTTGGTTTCTAAGTTAGGATGTATTATAATGTGTTAGAAATGTTTTTTTATAGTCAGCATCATATATATATCCATGGATCAAAACACTGTTTGCTCTGGCATTCTAGGAGCTGGTCCCTTCGTGTTACGTGTTTTTGACATTCAATGAAAGAGAAGATAACGCCTAATATTTTGGGATTGGTCTTAATATCAGAGATAACAGCACTCGCCTTAATGATGCTGACTGGTTTGTCGCATGCTGTCCTTGGTGGAAATGAGCCGCAAGTAAGATCACTCAGTGCTTAACAGTCGTTGGTGCTTTCCATTTACATCTGAAATCTGTCCTGCATCCTTATATCGTAACTGGACACGTTCCGAAGATTCTGAAATTAGGAAATTGATCATAATAGCACTGAGAATAGAGGAGAGGTCGATTGGTGCGGCCTACCAGTACCTAACTGAACAGTCTAATACGGGGATGTGAGTCTGGAAGTGTCCCAGCCTTGAGGAAGCCTCCGTGCACAGCCTCTCATCACTGAGAATTGAGCACACTATATTATGACGAGACTGAAGTAGAATCTATTTCCGAATACATTCGTACCACCGTTGTGAGAATGGGGGAAGAAGTCCTACCATAGCCTCTGAACGTTAGAAGGACATCATTAGAATATGAAACGCGATGGTTAAGTAACCTGATGACTTCAAGTAGATTTTCTGCAAAATTTTGAATTTCCTAGTTCCCTGTAGTTTCTTCTCTCCCATGTCACCCAGAGGTGTCTGAGCGTCGGTTAATTACTTAATAATGATCTAGTAACTTTTCACAAAATTGTCCTGCACCTGAGGGCCCAAGTGTGCCAGGGGCAGGTGCGGCATAATCAACACCTGTCCCAGTCCCAGGAGCCAGGTATAACTCTCGTTACGCGCCCTTGGTGGACGCTTCAACACCATAAACACTCTTCGATTTCAATGCTTGACTCCACTTAATCCCCAAAATCAAATCATATCAAAATGTTCATTTATAAACTGTTGTATAATGATAACTGACAACAATTTCCGTATAGTAATTACATAAGAGAGTGACAGCAAGAGAATAGCGCGCTGATGTTAACATTATGAGATGTGTGGTTAACACTGTACTAGTGACTTAACACTCTGACATGAACTCTCTTGACACAACAAGGAAGACATTTATTCGCTCATCTGAATAATTAACGAGTATTGTTTTGTGGTTATGGAAAATTATTGATGTGCTGACCTAGTTGTGCTTGTGGGGGTTGAGCTCTGGCTCTTTGGTCCCGCCTCTCAACTGTCAATCAGTTGATGTACAGTTGATGCGTAAACTAGCCTGAGTTTCTATGATAACGATAAATACATGACAATTCCAGAGAAAAGTATGTTATACTGTAATCTTTTAGGGTCAGTGAGTGAGACCCGTGAATTATTTAAATGTTTAACTTGTGTTGGTATTATCCGACGAATGGTCATTAGTTGTAATATTTCATGTATTATTATTATGAATTTAATCATTCATGTTGTGAACATGTGTCAGTTTATGATTCTATGTACTTACCTTAACAAGTAACTCAGCAGCACAGTTCGTGAATATTAAACAATTTGTTTGATAATTAGTGAGCTGCGAATAATTATTTGGTCTGGTGCAACACTTACTTGGAAACGAGTGTTTAGTAACCTTGATTATAATGCATTTTTTTTGTTTCCAGGATAGATGGTTTACTAAGATTTACTAAGATTTCAAAAGTCACATACGTATATTTGCTTGGATTAAGGTCTTATGAGAGTATCGCTCAAATACGAATTATTTTTCTATTGACAAGCTGTCAGGGGCTGCTGGAGAGAGAGTACTAATATGCACATCACTTGTGAGGAATAGTGACAATATTACTCTTTAAATTTCCCTAATAATTTAACTTATAATGAGACTGACGCATTTTGCTAAGGTACATTCAGTATATTCAGAAACAGAGGGGAAGGTGTATAGATATGAACAAACATAACAATACACACTCTAAGTGGGAGAGATGGAAAGTGAATGGGCTACCTTGTCGAGTGGACTGGATTGTCTATCAATAAGTTAAGTATGTCTTTCTGTTTTCCGTCTATTCATAGTTGAAGGCCAGGTCCTTGAGGCTAATCTCACTCAGCTTTGCAGGGTGATTG
>NC_091178.1:28509803-28639803 GCF_040958095.1 Procambarus clarkii | reverse complement strand
GACCCGCCCAAAACGGGGGAGTCCACTCTCACTGTATGTAGAGGACAGATAGAGGTTTGAGGCAAGCATATTGTGTGGTTATTTTTGTTTATGTGTTAAAGGGGAAACATTTTATTGGAGTGTCGATGGGTTGCAGGTTTGTCTTTGGGGAAGAAGGTGCTGAGAACTTCGAAGCTAGCGTAGATGAAGTAATTGATGAGACTCCAAGGTAGTGAAGCAGAGGACCTCGAGCTGTGAGGAGAAGTAGTGAAGAGGAGTGTCATGTGCTTCTGTAGAGGTGAAGCACCATAGTTGCTCGAGGAAACTTCATGGTGTAGCAGCCAAGAGAGCTGTGGAGGAACCTAGCAGAAGGGTGAAGCACCGTAGTTGCTCAAGGAAACTTCATGATAGCAGCCTAGAGGAGCTGCAGAGGATCCTGGTAGTGAAGCCCGGAAGAACCTGAAGAGATCAGGGTAGTGAACTTCCAGAGGTGGAAGGAAGTTCTGGTGGATTACCTGTAGGGAGTTGACAGTGTTTGGTTGTCATTAGCGTGCAAGACGCAGTGAGAGGTGAGTGATTGTTGGTATTCTGATGTCAAGGAGTGTTTTATACTGAAGTTTAGAGTTGCAGGCGTAGGCTGGATTACCTACAGATGTATGCGTTCTAGGACTGATAGAGTGATCGATTGATCATTGTTGTGTATCAATGAACATTTATACCGATATATGTTATTGCATTCAAATGCTGATTTTCTTTGTACACATTTATAGATACATATATATATTCTCTTGCTGATGGTGCAACAGTGTATGTAGACTTGATCAACTTAAGGAGGTTGATAGTATCAGGTGGTGAACCAGGAGATAGGATACCACTTGATAAGCTGATGGTAGAGTTCTGGTTGTGTTGGAGAGCAACCTGATTGTAATAGTATAGAGTATAGGATTCATTATTATTATATGCGTGTATGTATCGTGTATGTGCTTTGTCCAGTAAATGTATTCCAATTTGCTGGTGTTTGCCCTTGTCCTAGTGAGGCTTCCCAGGAGGTAGTAAAGAAGGAGAGAGAGAGAGAAAGAACCAAGAACCACTGCTGTGGACAGGGTAGAAGGTAATATTAATAAGTCAAAGGGGGATTGAGGAGATCATATCACCTAGGGAGAGAGTGGGGAGTCACAGCGGCTCGGGTGGGTGTGTGCACGTGACAACGAGGCTAAGTGATGGAGCCGCATCCCCTAAACGTGTGACGTTGAGCCCCTCTCCATGGGGCAGAAGCGCCTAGTGTGATCTCCTAGCGAGGTATAAGCACTCTACCGAGTTGTGGGTTGGGTTGTCTGCAAAGGAGGAACAACGACGACAACACCAACCAACCCACAGTCTATAATAAATTGGGGGCCTGTGTCCGGGAGAGTGAACTGACACACCCACACCCTGTCCAAGAGTGGATTTGTACACCCCTTGCTGAAATAGATAAACTGTGTGACCGCAGGTGTATATTCTCTCTCGTGGGAAGACTCACAGGACAAAGATGGATAAGGTGCAAGCATTTGTGGAGTCAGGCAAGCCTGAGGACTTGGAAGGTTGCACGAGGGATCAATTGAAGCAAATAGCAGAAAAATGTGGCATTACGTTGAAAGCATCTAAAGTAGCTGGGATGAAGGATGAGATCCTGAGGCAGTTAAGAGCCAAAAGTGAAGCGGCAGAGCAAGGAGCCCAAAAAGGAGCTGAAAGTGGAAAGGAGGATGATGGACAGGATGAAGTGAGATCCCGTGGATCGAGTAGGAGCAGCAAGAGTAGTCGCAGTAGCAGGAGTAGCCGGAATAGGAGCTTGGAGAGATTCCAGTTAGAACTCCAGATGCAGCAACAACGAGAGGACAAGGAGAGACAGTTCCAGCTGGAAAAGATGAAGTTAGAACTCCAGATGAAAAAGGAAATAGAAAAAGAGAAAACCAGACTGGAAGTAGAAAAAGAGAAAACCAGACTGGAAGTAGAAAAAGAGAAAACCAGAATAAGGGAACTGGAGTTGGAACAAGAGAAAGAAAAAGAGAAAGCAAGACTAGAGGTCGAAAAAGAAAAAGAGAGAACAAAACAAATGCAGATAGAAGCGAACAGAACCTTGGCTGAGCAAAGGATTGAACATGGGTTACCAGAGAGCACCACCCAGATATCACACCCACCAGATGTTAGGGTTAGGGAGAAGTACATTCCCTTGTTTGTTCCTGAAGAGGCAGAGAGCTTCTTCGAGCATTTTGAAAAAGTAGCCAGTATCAAGGAGTGGCCACAGGAGGAATGGGCCCAGCTGGTCCAGTTAAGATTGACCGGTGCAGCCAGGGAGGCATACACCCAATTGTCACTGGAAGAGTGCCAGGATTATGCCACAGTAAAGAGCAGCATATTGCGCTCGTTTCAGTTAACCCCAGAAGCTTATAGGAAGCGCTTCAGAGAGATGATCAAAGTTGAAGCATGTACGTTTGCTGAGACAGCAAGAGATCTGGAAAGACGATTCCAGAAGTGGATTGAGGCTGCTGGAGTTGGATCTTACGCTGACCTGAAGCAACTGATGGTCATGGAGAAGTTCTTGGAGATGATGCATCCCGAAACAATGTTCAAGATCCAAGAAGCAGGGATAAAGGAGGTGAAAGATGCCGCAGATAGGGCGGATATGATTACTGAAGCGTACAAGAGCTTAAGGGAGAACAGAGTAAGAAGCGAGGCGAGACGCAGCAATAGCAGACCCAGTGGAGTCTGGGGAGGAAGAAGTTTTGGGGGGCAGACAAGCAGACCAGCTAGTTTTAAGCCCCAGGAAGGAAAGTTGCCGAGTCCGCCTGCTGGAGGTAAGCAGGAAAGTAAAAATGTGCAGAGGAGACAAGAGTCCAATGAAGCTTCACAGAGTATGAGTAGTACATTTGGCCCGAGGAACTCCAATACGAGTGGGCAGAGTCAGAGCCACTCGGGGGCGTATAGGAGAGATTTCTCCCAAATGAGATGCTACAAGTGCAACAGATCAGGTCACATGATGCGAGATTGTCGGCAGGGCAAGAGAGTCGTGACCCTGACCACATGTGATCCCCGGAAGAAGTGCGTTGATGTACAACAAGACAAACCACAGAAGGTAGATTTGATGAACGAGCGGTATAGGCCGTTCATTAGTATAGGTTGGGTCGGCATAGAAGGTCAACCCGAGGTGGAGGTTAGTATCCTCAGGGATACTGGAGCCCATCAGAGCTTGATTCTGAGAGGCCTAATAAGAAATGATCGACTGTTAGCTGGCAGTAGGAGGATAAAGGTTCATGGGTTGTTGTCTAAGAGTGACATGCCCGTGTGTGCTGTCCAGTTGAAGTCAGATTATTTGTCGGCGGAGGTGATGTTGGGAGTGTGCCCCAACATACCTGTTCCAGGAGTCCAAGTGATCCTGGGGAACGACTTGTGTGGGTCCAAGGTGCTGCCAGAGCTGATAGTAAAAGCTGTGCCGGAGGTGAACCAGATGGACCGCGGTACAAGTGGAACGCCGGACAAGATAGATCTAGCCAGCATCCTTGAAGATGAGGCAGAGGACAGTCAAGTCATCGTATACCCGGCCTGTGTAGTGACAGAGTCGGACGTAGCCGCCGAGGAAGACATTGGAGATGATATGGCAGTGTCGACTCCACCAAGGGAGGAGGTCAACATGGACATGTCTGGGCTGTTCGATGAAGATCGAGCTCAGAAGAATGAGGATTCGAGGAGACAGGAAGTGAAAATGACCCTACCTGGAAAGTTTAGCGTGAACCGAGCGGACCTGATTAGGGCTCAGAAAGAGGAGTTTATAGATCTAATCAGGGAGGCAAAAGGGGGAAATTCATGTCCGGAGTCCCCCGTGTATTACTACTTGGACGATGATGTACTAATGAGAAAATGGCGACCGGACAAAGCCGGCACAGATAAGGTATGGTTGGAGAAGCACCAAGTGTTAGTGCCAAAGGAGTTTAGGGCGGCTGTGTTAGAACTAGCCCACTCCGTAGATATGGCAGGGCATTTAGGGGTGAAGAAGACCTTAAATAAGGTGCAGGAGCACTTCTACTGGCCGAACGTGTGGAAGGAGGTAAAGAAGTATTGTAGGACATGTTTGGCGTGCCAACGTGCAGGTAAGCCGGCTCCGGCTATACCAAAGGCACCCTTAAAGCCCATACCGGCATTTGGCGAGCCTTTTGAGAGAGTCTTGATAGACTGTGTAGGTCCGTTGCCGAGGACCAGAAAAGGCCACGAGTACTTACTGACCATAATGTGCACGGCCACCCGTTTCCCTGAAGCAATCCCCCTGAGAAGAGTGACGTCGAGAGCCGTTCTGGATAGACTACAGAACTACATTGCGTGGGTAGGAATGCCCAGGGTTATCCAGACGGACCAGGGGAGTGTCTTCCAGTCGAAGTTGTTTAGGGAAACTGTGAAAGGATGGAGAGTAGAGCAAGTGCGCTCGTCACCGTATCACCCTCAGTCGCAGGGAGCATTGGAGCGTTTCCATGGAACGCTAAAGAGCTTGTTGAGGATATACTGCGCTGAGGAAGGGAGTAGTTGGGACGAGGCATTACCATCCGTGTTGTTCGCCATCAGGGATGCGGTAGTAGAATCACTCGGATTCACCCCATTTCAACTGGTGTACGGACACTCCGTGAGGAGCCCAGTGGGCGCGCTGAAGGAGCAGCTCACCGTGGATAGGCCTAAGGTGGACGTGGGACAATATGTGAAAACCTTTAGAGAACGACTCTCTAGGGCCAGAGATTTGCCCAAGGAGAATTTGAGGACATCCCAGGCAGAGATGGTAAGGTACCACGACAGGAAGGAGAAGGGCAGGAAATTTCAAGAAGGAGATCAGGTGTTAGTCCTACTACCGGTAAAAGGAAGTATATACGAGTCGAGATTTTGTGGACCATATACCATCCAGAAGGCGTTAGGGGATGTGAATTATGTAATCCACATGCCAGATCGCCCGAGGAAGTCACAGGTTTGCCACGTGAACATGATAAAGAGGTACTATGACAGAGATAAGCCTCTAGGCGATGAAGTACAGATGGAAACCCCATTGCAGGCGACTGTGCTTTGTGTAGGAGATGGCAAAGGGATAGAAGAGGAGAACTGTAAGTTAGAGAGGGCCGATGGCGCGAAGATATCAAATACGGAAAGCCTGGCCAAGATAGGTGAGCGTCTGGGTCATTTGGAGGATGACCAACGCCAGGAGCTAGTGGAGATTCTACGGAGGAATAAGTCGTTATTCACGGACGTGCCCAGAAGACACCGCGGAACGGTGCATGAAGTGAATGTAGGGAGTGCTGAGCCCATCAAGCAGCACCCTTACAGAGTTAACCCGGAGAAAGCGGCGGCAATGAGAGCAGAAGTGAAGTATCTGCTAGATAACGACTTGGCAGAGGTTAGCGACAGTGACTGGAGTTCGCCGTGCCTCCTCGTGAAAAAGAGTGACGGCACGTACCAGTTCTGCACCGATTATAGGAAAGTGAACGCAGTCACGGTCGCTGACTCGTTTCCGATACCGCGCATTGACGATTGCATAGATCGGATTGGGAGTGCACGGTATGTCTCGAAGATAGACCTGTTGAAGGGATACTACCAGATTCCCCTGTCTGAGGAGGCCAAGAGGATCTCAGCGTTCGTGACACCCGACGGCTTGTACCAATATAAAGTGGTGCCGTTCTGAATGAAGAATAGTGGTAGTTGTTTTCAACGAGTAATGAATCAAGTATTACAAGGTGCGACTGGATGTGCAGTGTACATCGATGATATTGTGGTGTTCGCTGATGCCTGGAAGGATCACGTGGATCGACTTTTAGATTTGTTCGATCGGTTGGAGAAGGCCAACATGACGATCAACTTGGCAAAAAGCGAGTTCGGGAGAGCCCGCCTGGAGTACCTTGGATATATAGTAGGGCAAGGCGAGGTTGCTCCGGTAAGAACAAAGGTGGAGGCCATTGACAACTTCCCGGTGCCCAGGAGTAAGAAAGAATTGCTGAGATACCTCGGTATGATTGGGTATTACAGGAAGTTCTGTGAAAATTTCTCCACCATAGCCGCTCCTATGACGAGCTTGCTATCAAAGAGCAAGAAGTGGGAGTGGAATGGAACAGTACAAGAAGCGTTTGAGAAGACCAAAAGACTGTTGACTGAGGCACCTGTACTAGTGTCGCCAGATTTTGAAGCGCCGTTTACGTTATTTGTAGATGCCAGTGATATAGGGGCCGGAGCTGTACTGACGCAGCAGAATGATGGAATTTACCGCCCCGTGTCCTTCTTCTCGAAGAAGTTCGTTAAGCACCAGAGGTCGTACAGTACAGTCGAGAAAGAGACTTTGGCCCTGGTGATGGCATTGAAACATTTTGAAGTGTATGTGAGTTGGGGGGGACACCCAGTGACGGTGTATACAGACCATAATCCCCTAGTTTTCCTGAAGAAAATGAAGCATGCAAACCAGAGATTAACCAGATGGTTTTTATCGCTCCAAGAGTATGACCTGGTGATAACGCACATAAGAGGGCGAGACAATGTAGTGGCTGATGCGTTATCTCGAGCCTAGCCCACTAGAATAACTCTCAAAAATAAGGGGAGGGGAGTGTTATGATCTCAGCCTACAGGAGAAACGAGTCTCCCTCCTTGAGAGTTATTCATCAAGCCTGACCTGATTAGAAGGTCTAGCAAATATTGAGGTGATAACCCATATGAAAAATAGTATGTTGGATTCAATGAGCAGTTTAAGATTATGGGCAGTAAGTAAGGAAACAGATGAATGACTGGCTAGGAGATGTGGACATTTTGCTGGAGGCGTGAGGCTCGCTTCTGGAGGGGCTTTGACCTCACTTGAGTGCCAGACATCGCAGGGGAAAAGCCGCGCTCCATTGAGCTCCCATCAGAAGGGAACCCCTAGTGATATATCTCGAAGAGAAGAGAAGTGTGTAGACGTACCAGCTGTGGAATCGAGCTGGGAACGTTGTGGTCTCAAGTCCTGGTCGACGAGTAGATATTAAATCGCTCAGAGGCATTTTCGTGGGGTGTGTGGAGCGCCCTGACCAGACGCCGTCAGAGGGAGAGCCCCCTCGACCAGTTAATCTGTGGTAAGCACGATATACGCCAGTTCATAGTGATTGCTTGTAGTTGGTCGTGTGCCCAGCGACAGTAGCGATGTTTATTTATAAGTTAGACATGTTTTAATGAGGCAGAAGGCCTGAAATAGGAGAGTGAAGAGGGAGGAACACGGAGCGACGTCCATCCCCTCTGAGCTCTGACAGACGACTGAGGGAGCCCGGCTCCTGACGGAGGAAGACCCTCCCAGCGAGTGAGGACCTCCGCCAGGCGAGGTGGAGTATGGACCCGCCCAAAACGGGGGAGTCCACTCTCACTGTATGTAGAGGACAGATAGAGGTTTGAGGCAAGCATATTGTGTGGTTATTTTTGTTTATGTGTTAAAGGGGAAACATTTTATTGGAGTGTCGATGGGTTGCAGGTTTGTCTTTGGGGAAGAAGGTGCTGAGAACTTCGAAGCTAGCGTAGATGAAGTAATTGATGAGACTCCAAGGTAGTGAAGCAGAGGACCTCGAGCTGTGAGGAGAAGTAGTGAAGAGGAGTGTCATGTGCTTTTGTAGAGGTGAAGCACCATAGTTGTTCGAGGAAACTTCATGGTGTAGCAGCCAAGAGAGCTGTGGAGGAACCTAGCAGAAGGGTGAAGCACCGTAGTTGCTTAAGGAAACTTCATGATAGCAGCCTGAAGGAGCTGCAGAGGATCCTGGTAGTGAAGCCCGGAAGAACCTGAAGAGATCAGGGTAGTGAACTTCCAGAGGTGGAAGGAAGTTCTGGTGGATTACTTGTAGGGAGTTGATAGTGTTTGGTTGTCATTAGCGTGCAAGACGCAGTGAGAGGTGAGTGATTGTTGGTATTCTGATGTCAAGGAGTGTTTTATACTGAAGTTTAGAGTTGCAGGCGTAGGCTGGATTACCTACAGATGTATGCGTTCTAGGACTGATAGAGTGATCGATTGATCATTGTTGTGTATCAATGAACATTTATACCGATATATGTTATTGCATTCAAATGCTGATTTTCTTTGTACACATTTATAGATACATATATATATTCTCTTGCTGATGGTGCAACAGTGTATGTAGACTTGATCAACTTAAGGAGGTTGATAGTATCAGGTGGTGAACCAGGAGATAGGATACCACTTGATAAGCTGATGGTAGAGTTCTGGTTGTGTTGGAGAGCAACCTGATTGTAATAGTATAGAGTATAGGATTCATTATTATTATATGCGTGTATGTATCGTGTATGTGCTTTGTCCAGTAAATGTATTCCAATTTGCTGGCGTTTGCCCTTGTCCTAGTGAGGCTTCCCAGGAGGTAGTAAAGAAGGAGAGAGAGAGAGAAAGAACCAAGAACCACTGCTGTGGACAGGGTAGAAGGTAATATTAATAAGTCAAAGGGGGATTGAGGAGATCATATCACCTAGGGAGAGAGTGGGGAGTCACAGCGGCTCGGGTGGGTGTGTGCACGTGACAACGAGGCTAAGTGATGGAGCCGCATCCCCTAAACGTGTGACGTTGAGCCCCTCTCCATGGGCCAGAAGCGCCTAGTGTGATCTCCTAGCGAGGTATAAGCACTCTACCGAGTTGTGGGTTGGGTTGTCTGCAAAGGAGGAACAACGACGACAACACCAACCAACCCACAGTCTATAATACAGGCTATCAACATGTTGTCAATAAGATCTTAATAGGATTTCATCAGGATTTAAACAGGTTATCAAAAGAATATCAACAGGATACCAACAGGATATCAACACTATATCAACAGGATATCAAAAGCTTCAACAGGGTCTCAACATATTCTCAGCGATCTCAAACGGCTGTCAACAAGATGTCAACAGGCTCTGACTAGGATCTGAACATAATATGAACAGGATCTAAACCAAATCTGAATAGGGTCTCAAGAAGTTGTGAACAAGATATCAACAGGATTTCATCCAACCAGATCTCAAGAGGACCTCAACAGAATCGCACTAAAACCTGATCAGAGAACAACAAAGGAACTTGACTGAATTAAGAGAATGGACTCCACAGCAAGCGGCATTGGTCAACTTTGAAATGACCTTACCTTGAAGCAAGACAGCTACTGCTCTAATTGGACTCGATCAATGATTTAAGACATAACAAGTTAGCCACGTGGATGCTAACAAAGAGAGCTGAAGCTCTGCTGGCACCGTTTTGTTATGTTCAGCAAACACAGTAGAAGCAGAAAAACGACCAGTAAACAGGAACAGAACGTGTGTTCTGCCTGTATATATGAACAAGGACGACATGGAGCCGCCTATCAGGGATTCAAAAGTCCTTTACATGCAAAATCTACAACGTGAGGGGGAAAATATTGTAAGTAATATTGGTGTTAATTTTACCTTGGTAATGAAGGGTTAATGGTAACCAAACACCGTGAAAGAATTCTGGGACGGGAAATTTCTTCCAAAAATAAGATAAGGATAATTATCAGTACCTTCAGAAGTAAATGATTAGAATAACGGACAAGCAGGATATTTTTAGGACAAGTAGTTATTATCAAATTAAACAATCCTAAGCCTAATAAATCTAATCTTAAATCATAAATCTAAATCTAACCATACCCACTAGACCACAACTGACAGTTATGCAACTGTAATATGGCAAGGTATATGGAGTGCCTGGCTGTCTGAGGTTCGAACCCTTCACACGAAATAGTTTTTCCGATGCATATGACTTGGGGGAATACACAAGTTTTTTGTATAAATGATGCTTGAGTCACGGAAAGGAACGAAGTCTTCCACACCACAGTCTACACTAAGGAAACAAACATAGGAATGTGCCTCAGTGCCAATAGTGACTGCCTAGACAGGTACAAGAGGAGTGTTGTCAATGATAACGTCGACCGTGCTCTCAGCCACAGCTCAGGATGGAAGTAAATCGATGAAAATACTCTGTAGGGTAAGGCAGGTCCTAGTCAACAATGGTTTTTCTAACGGTTATGTTGAAGACGTCAAAAAAAAAAAAGAAAGGTGAAACGCCATGCAACCTCTGAAGAGTCAACCAACACAACACTTGTACCCTCTATTAGACTATTTTACACGAACTTCTTTTCGACGGCTCTTAAAATGGAGGAAAAGGTCCTATAAGATATTAATAGGAACATTATCCCTACAGACAAAAATTAGAAAATACAATTGACAATTTACTACAAAAACAAAAAAACGGCCAAACCTACTCATAACAAACTCCTCAGACACCAAACAGAACGCCTTGAAGGAAACTAACGTCGTCTATGCCTTCACATGCCCGGTTGGGGACTGTAAGCCCCAAAGAACTCAGTACATAGGCAAGACCACAACGTTTCTTTCTAGGTGATTAACTATGCACAAACAACAGGGCTCCATGAAGGAACATATAATCTCTTCTCACAACCAGACTATCACAAGAGAAATCTTAACAAGCAGCACAGAAATCATTTATAAATACAGCGATAGCAGGAGACTGTACATCAACGAAGCACTACACATCAAAAAGTCAACACCAGCAATCAACAGCCAACTAATGCACAACTATATTCTACCCACTTCAAGACCCCGAACCAACATAGAAGTAGTATGAGAAAGTATGGGCCAATAGGCCTTCTGCAGTTGCTTCCATTCATATGTTTTCATACCCATTGATTCGTGTTCTGTCTTAGCTTTGTTACCTTACCGAAAACGTTTGTTGATGTATGCTATGTGTAAACTAGTCTTTGAAAATGCAAGAAACTTACGAAACGCGTTCAGGTGTCAGACCAAAAATAGAAAAAAAAAGTAATTTTGTAGAGTTAATTATTCAATTACCCTTGACAGTGAAGAAGAACGTAAGAAATATTTAGAAGAATCGGGGTTAGAATTATTAATCTTACCCTTTCGATCATATTCAACAACATTTATGTATATATATATATATATAATATATATATATATATATATATACAATATATATATATATATATGATGTATATATATATTTTGATGGAAAAAAGAAGTGTAGATGTTTGGCAGTCCTCCCAATGGCTGGTGTCAATGCCTATCAGATTTAAAAAAAAAAGATGACTGCGTAGGTGTTGTGTCCTGTGGCAAAGTAAGGCAAAACAAGCAAAACAAATAGTATGAACAATGAAACTTTAATTAAATTGAAAACAAATTATGCATAAGACAATTCCTTGGCTATGTACAGTGCAAACTAACAAGATGATAATTTCAAAAAATAACATAAAATAATATAGTGGTGACGTTACTCTAAAATGGATAAAGACAAAAATGAAATTAACAGGTGCTGAGAATATAGCGCTGGCTGAGAACATCCACTAATAGACAGAGCGTATATCAGATGGTTGTTTCAGCTTGAGAGCACAGGATATTCTAACTCCAATGGCTGGTGCAGGCCCAGAATCGGCTAGGTAGATGGCGCCGAGGTGCAGTGGTGCAGACGTCGATTCACCAATCAGAAGCGGGCAGGATGGAAATAGTAGTTTGGTGATCGGCGACGATGAAGCAGGGGGAGGTGGAGAGCGAGTGTCTGATACGTTTGCGCCTGGCAAAACGTATTTGACTAAATATGTACTACACTTGCTTGTAGTATCTAGATGTTGTAGATGTACTGAAGTAACATGACGATAGGAAAGAGCAGGCCAAAGTCTCTCTTGAAGGAGATTATCGTAACAGCTCTCCCCCGAAGCCTGCTCTTACGGGTTAAGTTACTTCAGTGGCTGGTGTAGAGGTAGGAGTAGCTGTCTCTACCTCGTAGACTCTGGAGAGGGCGTCGGATATGATGTTGTCCGAACCTTTGATGTAGAAGATCTCCAGATTAAAATTCTGCAAGTACAGAGCCCAGCGTAAAAGACGTTGATTGCTGAATTGGCCCTGTTGTAGGAACCGCAGGGGATTGTGGTCCGAGTAGATGGTAATAGTCCGATTCCCCTGTAGGTAAGGTTCGAAATCTTGCAGATTTAGGACGATGGAGAGGAGTTCCTTTTCGATAGTGCTGTAGTTCTTCTGGTGAGGCTTCAACTTGTAGTTGTAGAAGCTGACAGGAAGAACGTCCTCGCCTCGTTGTTGCATCAGGACGCCCCCGATGCCGGTACCACTGGCGTCGACATTGATGATGAAGGGCTTCATGATATCTGGAGAGGCGAGAATGGGATCAGAACATAGAGATTTAAGTTGTTCAAAGGCAACGGTCTGTTGAATGGTCCAATGATACCATTACTTGGAGCTGGACAGATTAATCAATGTTGTCGCTACCGTACTAAAATTCATCACAAACCTACGATAGTAAGATGCAAGTCCAAGGAAGCGCAGGAGCTGCTTCCTGGTCGTAGGTTGTGGGTAATACTGAATGGCTTCAGTGTAAATTGTTGAAGGAGCTATGCTGCCACTCCCTATCACATGACCCAGATAACGCACTTTACCTTTGGCAAATGTGGACTTGCCCAAGTTGATGGTAAGGCCAGCTGTCAGGAGCTTGGTGAACAATCGTTGCAGCTGGAGCAGATGTTCGCTCCAGGTGTTGGTTGCCACAACGATGTCGTCCAAGTAGGCGTAGGTGTGATCTAGGCCGTAGATGACGCGGTTGACAGCTCGCTGGAAGGTGGCCGGGGCGTTACACAGTCCAAAAGGAAGGCGTTCATATCTGTATAGGACAAAAGGAGTGGTGAAGGCAGATATTTCCTTAGCTCTCTCTGTCAGGCTTATTTGGTAATAGCCTTTTAACAAATCAAGTTGGGATAAATATTTGGCATTACCTACTGCGTCAAGGATATCATCTATACGTGGTAAAGGATAAGCATCCTTGACGGTCACAATATTCAATTTCCTATAATCGGTACAAAGGCGTACTTTACCGTGCGGTTTCGGCACCAAGATGCAGGGTGAGGCCCAAGGGGACTCACAAGGTGTGGCCAGCCCATGATCCAGAGGGTATTGTAGTTCAGCACGCATAATTTCCTTTTTGTACGGGTTGATGCGGTAGAAGGGTTGACGAATCGGCCGGGTAGCAGGAAGCAGTTGGATGTCGTGCTGAACCACATTACACTCCTGGGGTTCATCGTTGAACAACTTCTGATGTTCATGAAGAACTTTGATGAGAGGAGCACTATTACTGTTCTGTAAATAGGTAAGAAGAGCATTAAGGATTTCCGAGTTGGAAGGCACTGACTCAGAGCCAGAGCTTTCCGGAGGAGAAGCAGGGAAGGTCTCACTGTGGAGGTATGGATCTTTGAAAGTGGAGAGAGATATTAGCACAGTGGGGGGAATACCTTTATACTCCATTAGAAGATTGATGTAGCACAACTGGGTCCTCCGCCGCATATCTGGAGTCTCAAGAACGTAATTGTGGTTGTTTCTGCACTCCTTGATGCGGTAGGGTCCTGAAAACTTATTTTGCAATGGAGAGCCTGGGATAAGAAAATATGCCAACACGAAGCCTCAAAGCCAAGTACACTTACCACAAATTGATGTTCTGGTACTAGTACCTGAGTGAGGCTCCTAGGACAGGCCCCCATTAAATGTGATGGAAAAAAGAAGTGTAGGTGTTCGGCAGTCTTCTCCAATGGCTGGTGTCAATGCCTATCACATTAAAAAAAAAAGATGACTGCATAGCTGTTGTGTCCTGTGGCAAAGTAAGGCAAAACAAGCAGTATGAACAGTAGCCAGAACTCACTTCTCAGCCTACTATTCAAGGCCCGATTTGCCTAATAAGCCAAGTTTTCCTGAATTAATATATTTACTATAATTTTTTTCTTATGAAATGATAAAACAACCCTTTTCTCTATGTATGAGGTCAATTTTTTTTTATTGGAGTTAAAATTAAAGTAGATATATGACCGAACCTAACCAACCCTACCTAACCTAACCTAACCTATATTTATAGGTAAGGTTAGGTTAGGTAGCCAAAAAAAGCTAGGTTAGGTTAGGTTAGGTAGGTTAGGTAGACGAAAAAACATTAATTCATGAAAACTTGGCTTATTAGGCAAATCGGGCCTTGAATAGTAGGCTGAGAAGTGCGTTCTGGCTATTAGGTACGACATATATATATATATATATATATATATATATATATATATATATATATATATATATAAATATATATATATATATATATATATATATATATATATATATATATATATATATATATATATATATATATATATATATATATATATATATATAAATATATATATATATATATATATATATATATATATATATATATATATATATATATATATATATATATATATTAGTATATTTTGGTAGCAGTCTTTCCTGTAGACATATATTATTAAATATGACCGAAAAAGTAAGATTAATAATTCTAACACGAATTTTCTCAATCTTTCGTACATTACGCTTCACTGTTGGAGGTAAATCAAAAATCAATTCTCCAAAATTCATTTTTATTTCTAGTCTGACGCGACACGGGCGCGTTTCGTAAAACTTATTACATTTTCAAAGACTTTAGTTCACAAATACACAACTGATTAGAACTTACGTATCTCCGATTTTATATCTACATTTGAGTGAGGTGGGAGGGGTGATGTGGCATTAACACAAGACAGAACAAGAGGGGATATTAATAGGGTATTAAAAGTATCAACACAAGACAGAACACAAACAATGGGTATTGAATAGAAGTGTTTGTAGAAAGCCTATTGGTCCATATTTCTTGATGCTTCTATATTGGAGCGGAGTCTTGAGGTGGGTAGAATATAGTTGTGCAATAATTGGCTGTTGATTGCTGGTGTTGACTTCTTGATGTGTAGTGCCTCGCAAACGTCAAGCCGCCTGCTATCGCTGTATCTATCGATGATTTCTGTGTTGTTTACTAGGATTTCTCTGGCGATGGTTTGGTTGTGGGAAGAGATTATATGTTCCTTAATGGAGCCCTGTTGCTTATGCATCGTTAAACGCCTAGAAAGAGATGTTGTTGTCTTGCCTACATACTGGGTTTTTTGGAGCTTACAGTCCCCAAGTGGGCATTTGAAGGCATAGACGACGTTAGTCTCTTTTAAAGCGTTCTGTTTTGTGTCTGGAGAGTTTCTCATGAGTAGGCTGGCCGTTTTTCTGGTTTTATAGTAAATCGTCAGTTGTATCCTCTGATTTTTGTCTGTAGGGATAACGTTTCTATTAACAATATCTTTCAGGACCCTTTCCTCCGTTTTATGAGCTGTGGAAAAGAAGTTCCTGTAAAATAGTCTAATAGGGGGTATAGGTGTTGTGTTAGTTGTCTCTTCAGAGGTTGCATGGCTTTTCACTTTCCTTCTTATGATGTCTTCGATGAAACCATTGGAGAAGCCGTTATTGACTAGGACCTGCCTTACCCTACAGAGTTCTTCGTCGACTTGCTTCCATTCTGAGCTGTGGCTGAGGGCACGGTCGACATAAGCGTTAACAACACTCCTCTTGTACCTGTCAGGGCAGTCGCTGTTGGCATTTAGGCACATTCCTATGTTTGTTTCCTTAGTGTAGACTGCAGTGTGGAAACCTCCGCCCTTTTCCATGACTGTTACATCTAGAAAGGGCAGCTTCCCATCCTTTTCCATCTCGTAAGTGAAACGCAGCACGGAACTCTGCTCAAATGCCTCCTTCAGCTCCTGCAGATGTCTGACATCAGGTACCTGTGTAAAAATGTCGTCACCATACCTGCAGTATATGGCCGGTTTCAAGTTGAACTTGTGCCCTCTGCAGTTACTTCCATTCTTAACTTCAATTTATCCATTTAATACCCATTGTTTCGTGTTCTGTCCTGTGTTGAAAGTTTTGTTCACCTCATCCAAAACTGTTGTAACATATCACCTCACCCAAAATGCGTGTATAAAATAAAATGAAAGCTGTTTAAATCATAGCATAGTAAGAATGCTGTTTAGTGTTTGAAGGTTATAGTTGTGTGTGTGTAAACTAAAAGTCTTTGAAAATGTATTAAGTTATTACGAAACGCGTTCAAGTGTCGCGTCAGACTAGAAATAAAAATGAATTTTGGAGAATTGATTTTTCAATTACCATCAACAGGGAAAAGAAACATAAGAAATATTGAGAAAATTCGTGTTAGAATTATTAATCTATATATGTCTACAAGAAAAACTGCTACCAATATATATATAAATATATATATATATATATATATATATATATATATATATATATATATATATATATATATATATATATATATATATATATATATATATATATATATATATATATATCTATATAACAACACTCCTCTTTATATATATATATATATATATATATATATATATATATATATATATATATATATATATATATATATATATATATATATAAACTAGCTGTACCTGGTCACGCGTTGCTGTGGCTCAGCAACGCGGCAATGCTGAGCCACAGCAACCTTCCCCTTCTCTCTCCTCCCCACCATTATCCCTTCCTCGTCCCTTCGTCATCCCAACCAATAGTGTGTGTTGCTATTACGTTCAACAGATGGCGTTGTTTTTCTTTAAATTATGTTTTTACCTGTCACGGGTATGGCATCTATATATTAGGCATTAAAAAAACGCGCATATTCAAATGGAACGTTGTGTCAGACTTTCAAAGCAATCAGTAAAGAAGTTTGGGAGATAACAGCGTATGTTGCTCTTACGTCCAACAGATGGCGCGCTTTATAAAAAAATAATGTTTTTTACCCGTCACAGATGAGGCATGTATATAGTAAGTACATAAAAACATGCGCCTATTCAAATGCAACGTTGTGTTTAAATTTCAAAGCAATCGGTAAAGAGGTTTTGAAGATTTCTCTATCATGAAAAACACATGAAAGAAACAGTTTTTTAAAAAAAGCATGTTTTTTCCTGTCACAGACGTGACACCAATATAATATGTGTATAAAAACCGCTCGGATACGAATGGAACGTTGTGTGAAAATTTTAAAGCAATCAGTGAAGAACTTTCGGAGATTAGCGATTTTGAACAAACAAACATTTACATTTTTATTTATATAGATATGTTATGTACCTAGTAGCCAGAACGCAGTACTCGGCCTACTTTGCAAGGCCCGATTTGCCTAATAAGCCAAGTTTTCCTGAATTTATATATTTTTCTATTTTTGTTCTTATGAAATCATAAAGCTATCCATTTCATTATGTATGCATTAATTTGTTTGAATTTGAGTTAACTCTAACGTAGATATATGACCGAACCTAACCAACACTACCTAACCTAACCTATCTTAATCCTACCTAAACTAACTCAACTAAGTCAATAATTTATTTTCTTGTTTTATAATATATTTATTTTAGTTTTATAATAATTTATTTTCTTTTATAATATAGTAATAATATAAATAAACTAACTGGAAATAATCTGACATCGGCATCTCCGATTCCAAACTGGAAGTCGTTCACGACTTCGTGTACCTGGGCTCCACAATCTCTGACTCCCTCTCTCTTGATACGGAGCTAAACAAACGCATCGGTAAGGCATCTACTACCATGTCCAAATTGACAACGAGAGTGTGGGCCAACAATAGGTTAACTGAGTATACTAAGATTCAGGTTTACAGATCCTGTGTCCTGAGCACTCTCCTTTATGGCAGTGAGTCTTGGACACTCCGCGCCCGTTAGGAAAGACAGCTGAATGCCTACCACATGCGCTGCCTTCGACACATCTTGGACATCACCTGGCAGGACAAGGTGACAAACAACAACGTCTTGGGGAGAGCAAGAATCACCAGCATGTACACAATGCTGAAACAGAGACGAATGCGCTGGCTCGGGCACGTTGTGCGAATGGGCGACGGCAGGATCCCCAAGGATCTCCTGTACGGAGAGCTGAGGCAGGGAAAGCGTCCAACAGGCAAGCCCCAGCTACGGTACAAAGACGTATGCAAGAGGGACCTGAAAGCCATGGACGTCGATCTTGCTATATGGGAGACACTGGCTGCAGACCGTTCAGCCTGGAGGCAGTCTGTTCAAAGAGGTCTCTCCATGTTCGAGGAGTCACTTGCCAAGGAATCGGAGGCAAAGAGACAGAGAAGGAAAGCCGGTAACCAGGAAGACAGACCAGAATCGGACTTCGTTTGTGCTCGGTGTGGGATGGACTGCCACTCTCGGATTGGCCTCATCAGTCACACCAGACGCTGCACCAGGATTGACAACCAGGGCACAACTCCATAGTCTCCCGAGACTGAAGGATGCCTACAACTACTACTAAGTTATTTTATCAATTCAACTCATTTTTTGGGGCCACGTGAGCAACTCAAATACGAACAAGCCTGAATTGTTCCCAGGCATATATGCAACTGAAAATACCACACTCCAGAAGTGACTCGAACCCTTACTGCCAGGAGCACTCTGCAACTAGTGTACAGGAGACCTTAACCATTCGACCATCATGACCATACAAATGATGATGGTAGCCGAAGCTATTTGCCCATCATCCTGACGGCACTCTGATAGTAATCTTCTATTTCTTATATACATTAATGATCTGCCTAATGTCTCTAACATTCTGAAACCTATTTTGTTTGCTGATGATACTACCCTCATCTACTCCAACCCCAACCCACATACACTAAATGATGTTGTTAATAATGAACTAAAAAAAGTCCACTTATGGATGTCAACCAACAAACTAACACTTAACATAGAAAAGACCTACTACATCCTATTTGGAAGCAAATCTACAAATGCAATTCAGCTTCAGATTGACAATGTAAACATTAGCAATAAAAATGATGGAAAGTTTCTTGGCATATTCCTAGACAAGAGACTCAACTTCAGTACCCACATACAACACATAACTAAGAAAGTCTCTAAAACAGTTGGTATACTCTCCAAAATCAGATATTATGTTCCTAACTCTGCTCTCATCTCTCTATATTATGCACTAATCTATCCCTATCACAACTATGGTATCTGTGCATGGGGTTCAACCACTGCAAACCACCTCAAGTCCATCATCACCCAGCAAAAATCTGCTATCAGAATAATATCAAATTCTGCTTTCAGACAACACACAGCCCCCTTGTTTAACTTCCTAAACATGCTAGACATAATCTCACTCCACAAATTCTCTTGTGTCAACTACATTTACAAAACCCTGATCTTAAATGCAAATCCTTGTCTGAAACTCTTCCTGGACAGATGTAACAGGACCCATTATCACCACACCAGAAATAAATATCTCTTTGATATCCCCAGAGTTAAACTTAATCTGTGTAAACACTCTATGCAAATAAAGGGACCCAGTTTATGGAACTCACTCCCTACTGAATTGAAAAGCTGTCCAACTTTTACATCATTCAAAATCAATACTAAAAAGTACCTAATTTCATTTTCATAGTTTTTCACTTTTTGCCTTAAAATTGCACTGTATCAATTGCTACCCAATCTCCCAACCTTTATGTTCCCAATTTGAACATCTTTACCATTGTGACCATTGCTGTTTTCTTATATGTGCTGCCAATCTGCTGTATGGTGTTTATAAATCTTGTTTATCTGTATCTTTTGCTACCCCAGTCTCCCAATCTTTATGTACCCAATCTGAACATCTTTACCATTGTGATCATTGCTGTCTTATATGTGCTGTCAATCTGCTGTATGGTGTCTATAAATCGTGTTTAAATTACTAATCAAGCTGTCAATGTAATCAATCAGAGCTTAAATATAACAATGTGCTTTAATATACTTACTTATCTCTCTCATCTCATTTTTCTCTTGTAATATATCTTTATCATTTATCAATTCTGATTGAAATTACCTACTTAAAATTATCTGCTAGATTTAGGACCTGCCCGAAACGCTGTGCGTACTAGTGGCTTTACAAGAATGTAAATACTGTACTATCCAATGTATTCTCACAAACTCAATGTACCTTCTTGTATATATATAAATAAATAAATAAATAAATATATAAATAAATAAATAAATAAATCTTTGGCATAGTTATTTTATCAAATTAACTCATTTTTTGGGGCCACGTGAGCAACACAAATGTGAACGTGCTCTTATATACCTACTACATTGATGCCGCACCTGTGACAGATAAAACCATGCATTTTTTAAAACAGCTCCACCTGTTGCTCGTAAGAGCAACACATGCTATACGAAATATGTTACGATTCCATTTCAATGTTTCCGATTGTATTGATTAATGGAATTTTCATAGATTTCGATTTATTTTCATTTTGATTTAATTATTGTGACATTGCATTGGAATTGAACTGTGTTGTTTACCATACCGTTCATTTCGGTAACAGTTTTTGTTATATTTCAGTGATGGGAACTCAGATCATTTGATGTTCCCAATATTTTGATGGGAACATCAGATCATTTGGGAATGCATCAGACGAGTATGTGTGGAATGGTGAGGAGGACGACGGGACGGAAGTGGGGGATAGTGGGTATAACGAGGGGACAAGGGAGGGGGCTAATGGAGGGGAGAACAAGAGGACGGTGGAGTGGGGGTAATGGTGGGGAGGACGAAGGGACGGGGGAGTGAGAAATGGTTGAGAGGATGAGGGGGTGGGAGGAATGGTGGGGAGGACTGGGAGACAAGGGGAAGGTTGCTGTGGCTCAGCAACGCATATATGTTGCTGAGCCACAGCAACGCGTTGCCGGGTACAGCTAGTTAAAAATATAATCGCAAAATGAAGCCGCGGAAGGTGTCATCACAGGAAGGAAGCACACCGGAAAGTGAGATGAAAATAGTGAGTGAATTGATATTCCGCCGGCGGGCTTGACAAGGCTGGGGTCGGGCCGGGCAGTTGTCACGTGAGGAAGCCGTTAACGACCACTCCTCCCGATGGTGTGTTGACCAGAGTATGATACAGAAATATTACCCCCTTGTCAGCCGTTTCCAGTTGTGATCCAGTAGACTTATGGTCCCCTGTCAGCCGCGAAGTGGTGCGGTGTATACAACACTAGATCACGCATACACGCACTCACTCATACACGACGTGGTGTATACAACAGGTATGCCACTAGACTAGTCCCAGAACTAAGAGGCATGAGTTACGAGAGAAGGCTGCGGGAAATGCACCTTACGACCCTGGAGGACAGAAGAGTAAGGGGAGACATGATCACAACCTACAAAATCCTCAGGGGAATCAAACGGGTAAACAAGGATAAACTATTCAACACTGGTGGTACGCGAACAAGGGGTCACAGGTGGAAACTGAGTACCCACATGAGCCATAGGGACGAAGAAGGAACTTTTTCAGTGTCAGAGTAGTTAATGGATGGAATGCATTAGGCAGTGATGTGGTGGAGGCTGACTCCATACACAGTTTCAAATGTAGATATGATAGAGCCCAGTAGGCTCAGGTACCTGTACACCAGTTGATTGACAGTTGAGAGGCGGGACCAAAGAGCCAAAGCTCAACCCTCGCAAGCACAAATAGGTGAGTACAAATAGGTGAGTACACGAGCACATACCCTCTCTCTCACACACACACACACATACACTCGCTTATATGATCAAACATACGTACGATATACATATGTTCCCGTATGTAAACACACAACACACGCTCTCATACACATGCAAACATTCGCACGCTCGCACACATTCGCACGCCCGCATACTTACGCACATATACAAAAACACATATGCACTCACATATTTGCGCTTTCTTGCACATGTACACATAGGGTCGATTTCATACATACACGTTCTCATACATATAACATTCAGACGCACTCATACACACACACACATACGCACGCCCTCATGCATAAAAACATGCCCACATTCACAAACACGACTACCCACACATATCTGATGCTTCTGTTCACCTAGCAGTACATGAGTACCTGGGAGGTAGTGATTGCGGACTGCATGCTTGTGTGTACTCACCTATTTGTGCTTGCGGGGGTTGAGCTCTGGCTCTTTGGTCCCGCCTCTCAACTGTCAATCTACTGATATACAGTAGTGTTGCACTTTGCGTGGTGGTGGGGGTGGTGTGAGTGTGTGTGTGTGTGTGTGTGTGTGTGTGTGTGTGTGTGTGTGTGTGTGTGTGTGTGTGTGTGTGTGTGTGTGTGTGTGTGTGTGTGTGTGTGTGTGTGTACTTACCTAGTTGTGCTTGTGGGGGGGTTGAGCTTCAACTCTTTGGTCCCGCCTCTCAACTATCAATCTACAGGTGTACAGATTTCTGAGCCTACTGGGCTCTATCATATCTACATTTGAAATTGTGTATGGAGTCTGCCTGCACCACATCACTGCTTAATGCATTCCATTTACTAACTACTCTGACACTAAAAAAGTTATTTCTAATGTCTCTGTGGCTAATTTGGGTACTCAACTTCCACCTGTGTTCCTTTGTGCTTGTACCACCTGTGTTAAATAATTCATCCTTGTTTACCCTATCAATTCCCCTAAGAATTTTGTGTGTGGTGATCATGTGTCCCCGAGGTGCATTTAACACAGCCTTTCCTCATAACTCATGCCTCTTAGAGCTGGGACTAGCTTAGTGGCATACCTCTGAACTTTTTCCAGCTTCGTCCTGTGCTTGTGTTGAAAATTCAGCAGCAACAAAAACACATCAAATAAAAAATTCTCCCAAAAATATCCGTATTTGTTACGGAATAAAGTAATTTGAATAAAGTAAATTACATATTCTGAACACAACACTGCCAGTAACTATGTTGGGTAAGTGCATAAAATATTGACTTCCAATATATAGTGTTTTGGTGAAGCATATTTCTTGACGTATGGATGTATATATATATATATATATATATATATATATATATATATATATATATATATATATATATATATATATATATATATATATATATATATATATATATATATATATATGACTGCTTTGTATATGATGGTCGAGATTGAACGTGTGTGTGTGTACGTTCATGGTGGTGGAGGACCTGTGTGTACGTTCATGGCGGTGGACGTGTGTACGTTCATGGTGGTGGTGGACCTGTGTGTACGTTCATGGTGGTGGACCTGTGTGTACGTTCATGGTGGTGGACCTGTGTGTACGTTCATGGTGGTGGACCTGTGTGTACGTTCATGGTGGTGGACCTGTGTGTACGTTCATGGTGGTGGACCTGTGAGTACGTTCATGGTTGTGGACCTGTGTGTACGTTCATGGTGGTGGTGGACCTGTGTGTACGTTCATGGTGGTGGTGGACCTGTGTGTACGTTCATGGTGGGGCTGGACCTGTGTGTACGTTCATGGTGGTGGAGGACCTGTGTGTACGTTCATGGTGGTGGACCTGTGTGTATATTCATGGTGGTGGTGGACCTGTGTGTACGTTCATGGTGGTGGTGGACCTGTGTGTACGTTCATGGTGGTGGACCTGCGTGTACGTTCATGGTGGTGGAGGACCTGTGTGTACGTTCATGGTGGGGCTGGACCTGTGTGTACGTTCATGGTGATGGAGGACCTGTAAGTACGTTCATGGTGGTGGTGGACCTGTGTGTACGTTCATGGTGGTGGAGGACCTGTGTGTACGTTCATGGTGGGGATGGACCTGTGTGTACGTTCATGGTGGTGGAGGACCTGAGAGTACGTTCATGGTGGTGGTGGACCTGTGTGTACGTTCATGGTGGTGGAGGACCTATGTGTACGTTCATGGTGGGGCTGGACCTGTGTGTACGTTCATTGTGGTGGTGGACCTGTGAGTACGTTCATGGTGGTGGAGGACCTGTGTGTACGTTCATGGTGGTGGAGGACCTGTGTGTAAGTTCATGGTGGTGGTGGAGGACCTGTGTGTACGTTCATGGTGGAGGACCTGTGTGTACGTTCATGGTGGTGGACCTGTGTGTACGTTCATGGTGGTGGTGGACCTGTGTGTACGTTCATGGTGATGGTGGACTTGTGTGTACGTTCATGGTGGTGGTGGACCTGTGTGTACGTTCATGGTGGTAGAGGACCTGTGTGTACGTTCATGGTGGTGGAGGACCTGTGTGTACGTTCATGGTGGTGGACCTGTGTGTACGTTCATGGTAGTGGACCTGTGTGTACGTTCATGGTGGTGGAGGACCTATGTGTACGTTCATGGTGGTGGTGGACCTGTGTGTACGTTCATGGTGGTGGTGGACCTGTGTGTACGTTCATGGTGGTGGTGGACCTGTGTGTACGTTCATGGTGGTGGACCTGTGTGAACGTTCATGGTGGTGGACCTGTGTGTACGTTCATGGTGGTGGTGGACCTGTGTGTACGTTCATGGTAGTGGACCTGTGTGTACGTTCATGGTGGTGGAGGACCTATGTGTACGTTCATGGTGGTGGTGGACCTGTGTGTACGTTCATGGTGGTGGTGGACCTGTGTGTACGTTCATGGTGGTGGTGGACCTGTGTGTACGTTCATGGTGGTGGACCTGTGTGTACGTTCATGGTGGTGGAGGACCTGTGTGTACGTTCATGGTGGTGGTGGACCTGTGTGTACGTTCATGGTGGTGGACCTGTGTGCACGTTCATGGTGGTGGAGGACCTGTGTGTACGTTCATGGTGGTGGTGGGCCTTTGTGTACGTTCATGGTGGTGGTGGACCTGTGTGTACGTTCATGGTGGTGGTGGACCTGTGTGTACGTTCATGGTGGTGGAGGACCTGTGTGTACGTTCATGGTGGAGGACCTGTGTGTACGTTCATGGTGGTGGTGGACCTGTGTGTACGTTCATGGTGGTGGTGGACCTGTGTGTACGTTCATGGTGGAGGAGGACCTGTGTGTACGTTCATGGTGGAGGACCTGTGTGTACGTTCATGGTGGTGGTGGACCTGTGTGTACGTTCATGGTGGAGGACCTGTGTGTACGTTCATGGTGGTGGAGGACCTGTGTGTACGTTCATGGTGGTGGTGGACCTGTGTGTACGTTCCTGGTGGAGGACCTGTGTGTACGTTCATGGTGGTGGACCTGTGTGTACGTTCATGGTGGTGGAGGACCTGTGTGTACGTTCATGGTGGTGGACCTGTGTGTACGTTCATGGTGGTGGTGGACTTATATCAAGTCTCTTTTGTTGTGATTTATGGTATTTACTCCAACACATATACTGTACCTGCTCCTGTATTTACACCACCACATGAAGCTCTACCTTCCCTTGTACCTGTACCTCTTCCTGTATTTACACCAGCACACACAGCTGTACCTGTACCTCTTCCTGTATTTACACCAGCACACACAGCTGTACCTGTACCTCTTCCTGTATTTACACCAGCACACACAGCTGTACCTGTACCTCTTCCTGTATTTACACCAGCACACACAGCTGTACCTGTACCTCTTCCTGTATTTACACCAGCACTCACAGCTGTACCTGTACCTCTTCCTGTATTTACACCAGCACACACAGCTGTACCTGTACCTCTTCCTGTATTTACACCAGCACTCACAGCTGTACCTGTACCTCTTCCTGTATTTACACCAACACTCACAGCTGTACCTGTACCTCTTCCTGTATTTACACCAGCACACACAGCTGTACCTGTACCTCTTCCTGTATTTACACCAGTACTCACAGCTGTATCTTTCGCCGCTACACTAGTGTGGTTGGTTTGTAGATAAGTTGATTGGCTGAGGCTAATTTCTTAATCATTCGATGATATAATGTATTTAAATAATAGTTTAATCCTTATAATTTTGTTCACAGTTGCAAATGAGATGGATAAATCTATTTCCTTCATATGTACAGTCATCCATGGAGAGAGAGTGAACATTGAAGCTTATTGAGTGTGCAGAAGCCAACTACGGTTCGTATTATGGATAATTGGATTACCTAGTTGATACCTGGTTGATGGGGTTCTGGGAGTTCTTCTACTCCCCAAGCCCGGCCCGAGGCTAGGCTTGACTTGTGAAAGTTTGGTCCACCAGGCTGTTGTTTGCAGCCGCCCGCAGGCCCACATATCCACCACAGCCCGGTTGGTCCGGAACGTCTTTTAGAAAACAGTCTAGTTTTCTCTTGAAGATGTCCACTGTTGTTCCGGCAATATTTCTGATGCTCGCTGATACCCACAACCAGAACAAATGGGGTGAAATTGTGAGTTTTATGGCCCCGAGGATATCAGACCATTGTGTACTATTACAGCAAGAAGTTCATATAGGAAAATAGTTTCTCATGACTGTATTGGCTCTGTGCTCAACTGGTTGTTGGGAAGATGACAAAAAGTAAGAGATTACAGCCAGTGTCACTATCAATAAACTCACATGAGGTGAGCTCCGGGGAGTCCACGTTACGAATGTCTAAAAACATGCAATAAAAATGTTAGTTTATAAACCTTCTACAAGAGAGAAGTAATCACACAGTATTAAACTGAATCCTTCTAGTTATTAAGCTCATTATAAACGATCAATATTCTCTGAAGGATTTCAACAGAATTGTACTTTCTGGGAAATGTAGTATGTTTTATTTTTATTTGTTGTTCTTGTACAGAACTCCATGACCAAAACAAACATCACGGGTGCCTGGTGTTCACTAGGACCCCAGTGTGGTTCATAGCTGGTGTTCACTAGGACCCCAGTGTGGTTCATAGCTGGTGTTCACTAGGACCCCAGTGTGGTTCATAGCTGGTGTTCACTAGGACCCCAGTGTGGTTCATGGCTGGTGTTCACTAGGACCCCAGTGTGGTTCATGGCTGGTGTTCACTAGGACCACAGTGTGGTTCATAGCTGGTGTTCACTAGGACCCCAGTGTGGTTCATGGCTGGTGTTCACTAGGACCCCAGTGTGGTTCATGGCTGGTGTTCACTAGGACGCCAGTGTGGTTCATGGCTGGTGTTCACTAGGACCACAGTGTGGTTCATGGCTGGTGTTCACTAGGACCCCAGTGTGGTTCATAGCTGGTGTTCACTAGGACCCCAGTGTGGTTCATAGCTGGTGTTCACTAGGACCCCAGTGTGGTTCATGGCTGGTGTTCACTAGGACCCCAGTGTGGTTCATGGCTGGTGTTCACTAGGACCCCAGTGTGGTTCATGGCTGGTGTTCACTAGGACCACAGTGTGGTTCATGGCTGGTGTTCACTAGGACCCCAGTGTGGTTCATGGCTGGTGTTCACTAGGACCACAGTGTGGTTCATGGCTGGTGTTCACTAGGACCCCAGTGTGGTTCATGGCTGGTGTTCACTAGGACCCCAGTGTGGTTCATGGCTGGTGTTCACTAGGACCACAGTGTGGTTCATGGCAGGTGTTCACTAGGACCACAGTGTGGTTCATGGCTGGTGTTCACTAGGACCACAGTGTGGTTCATGGCTGGTGTTCACTAGGACCCCAGTGTGGTTCATGGCTGGTGTTCACTAGGACCCCAGTGTGGTTCATGGCTGGTGTTCACTAGGACCCCAGTGTGGTTCATGGCTGGTGTTCACTAGGACCCCAGTGTGGTTCATGGCTGGTGTTCACTAGGACCACAGTGTGGTTCATGGCTGGTGTTCACTAGGACCCCAGTGTGGTTCATGGCTGGTGTTCACTAGGACCCCAGTGTGGTTCATGGCTGGTGTTCACTAGGACCCCAGTGTGGTTCATGGCTGGTGTTCACTAGGACCCCAGTGTGGTTCATGGCTGGTGTTCACTAGGACCACAGTGTGGTTCATGGCTGGTGTTCACTAGGACCCCAGTGTGGTTCATGGCTGGTGTTCACTAGGACCCCAGTGTGGTTCATGGCTGGTGTTCACTAGGACCACAGTGTGGTTCATGGCAGGTGTTCACTAGGACCACAGTGTGGTTCATGGCTGGTGTTCACTAGGACCACAGTGTGGTTCATGGCAGGTGTTCACTAGGACCACAGTGTGGTTCATGGCTGGTGTTCACTAGGACCCCAGTGTGGTTCATGGCTGGTGTTCACTAGGACCCCAGTGTGGTTCATGGCTGGTGTTCACTAGGACCACAGTGTGGTTCATGGCAGGTGTTCACTAGGACCCCAGTGTGGTTCATATCTGGTGTTCACTAGGACCACAGTGTGGTTCATGGCTGGTGTTCACTAGGACCACAGTGTGGTTCATGGCAGGTGTTCACTAGGACCCCAGTGTGGTTCATGGCTGGTGTTCACTAGGACCACAGTGTGGTTCATGGCTGGTGTTCACAAGGACCACAGTGTGGTTCATGGCAGGTGTTCACTAGGACCCCAGTGTGGTTCATGGCTGGTGTTCACTAGGACCACAGTTTGGTTCATGGCTGGTGTTCACTAGGACCCCAGTGTGGTTCATGGCTGGTGTTCACTAGGACCCCAGTGTGGTTCATGGTTGGTGTTCACTAGGACCACAGTGTGGTTCATGGCAGGTGTTCACTAGGACCCCAGTGTGGTTCATGGCAGGTGTTCACTAGGACCCCAGTGTGGTTCATGGCAGGTGTTCACTAGGACCCCAGTGTGGTTCATGGCAGGTGTTCACTAGGACCACAGTGTGGTTCATGGCTGGTGTTCACTAGGACCCCAGTGTGGTTCATGGCTGGTGTTCACTAGGACCCCAGTGTGGTTCATGGCGGGTGTTCACTAGGACCCCAGTGTGGTTCATGGCAGGTGTTCACTAGGACCCCAGTGTGGTTCATGGCAGGTGTTCACTAGGACCCCAGTGTGCTTCATGGCAGGTGTTCACTAGGACCCCAGTGTTGTTCATGGCAGGTGTTCACTAGGACCCCAGTGTTGTTCATGGCAGGTGTTCACTAGGACCCCAGTGTTGTTCATGGCAGGTGTTCACTAGGACCCCAGTGTTGTTCATGGCAGGTGTTCACTAGGACCCCAGTGTTGTTCATGGCTGGTGTTCACTAGGACCCCAGTGTTGTTCATGGCTGGTGCTCACTAGGACCCCAGTGTGGTTCATGGCTGGTGTTCACTAGGACCCCAGTGTGGTTCATGGCAGGTGTTCACTAGTACCCCAGTGTTGTTCATGGCTGGTGTTCACTAGGACCCTGTGTGGTTCATGGCTGGTGCTCACTAGGACCCCAGTGTGGTTCATGGCAGGTGTTCACTAGTACCCCAGTGTTGTTCATGGCTGGTGTTTACTAGGACCCCAGTGTGGTTCATGGCAGGTGTTCACTAGGGCCCCAGTGTTGTTCATGGCAGGTGTTCACTAGGACCCCAGTGTGGTTCATGGCTGGTGTTCACTAGGACCCCAGTGTGGTTCATGGCTGGTGTTCACTAGGACCCCAGTGTTGTTCATGGCAGGTGTTCACTAGGACCCCAGTGTGGTTCATGGCTGGTGTTCACTAGGACCCCAGTGTGGTTCATGGCTGGTGTTCACTAGGACCCCAGTGTGGTTCATGGCTGGTGTTCACTAGGACCCCAGTGTGGTTCATGGCTGGTGTTCACTAGGACCCCAGTGTGGTTCATGGCTGGTGTTCACTAGGACCCCAGTGTTGTTCATGGCAGGTGTTCACTAGGACCCCAGTGTGATTCATGGCTGGTGTTCACTAGGACCCCAGTGTGGTTCATGGCTGGTGCTCACTAGGACCCCAGTGTTGTTCATGGCAGGTGTTCACTAGGACCCCAGTGTGATTCATGGCTGGTGTTCACTAGGACCCCAGTGTGGTTCATGGCTGGTGTTCACTAGGACCCCAGTGTGGTTCATGGCTGGTGCTCACTAGGACCCCAGTGTTGTTCATGGCAGGTGTTCACTAGGACCCCAGTGTTGTTCATGGCAGGTGTTCACTAGGACCCCAGTGTTGTTCTTGGCAGGTGTTCACTAGGACCCCAGTGATGTTCATGGCAGGTGTTCACTAGGACCCCAGTGTTGTTCATGGCAGGTGTTCACTAGGACCCCAGTGTTGTTCTTGGCAGGTGTTCACTAGGACCCCAGTGTTGTTCTTGGCAGGTGTTCACTAGGACCCCAGTGATGTTCATGGCAGGTGTTCACTAGGACCCCAGTGTTGTTCATGGCAGGTGTTCACTAGGACCCCAGTGTGTTTCATGGCTAGTGTTTACTAGGACCCCAGTGTGGTTCAAGGCAGGTGTTTACTAGGACCCCAGTGTGGTTCATGGCTGGTGTTCACTAGGACCCCAGTGTTTTTCATGGCTGGTGCTCACTAGGACCCCAGTGTGGTTCATGGCTGGTGCTCACTAGGACCCCAGTGTGATTCATGGCTGGTGCTCACTAGGACCCCAGTGTGTTTCATGGCTGGTGTTCACTAGGACCCCTGTGTGGTTCATGGCTGGTCTTCACTAGGACCACAGTGTGGTTCATGGCTGTGCTCACTAGGACCCCAGTGTGGTTCATGGCAGGTGTTCACTAGGACCCCAGTGTGGTTCATGGCTGGTGTTCACTAGGACTCCAGTGTGGTTCATGGCTGGTGTTCACTAGGACCCCAGTGTGGTTCATGGCTGGTGCTCACTAGGACCCCAGTGTGGTTCATGGCAGGTGTTCACTAGGACCCCAGTGTGGTTCATGGCTGGTGTTCACTAGGACCCCAGTGTGGTTCATGGCTGGTGTTCACTAGGACCCCAGTGTGGTTCATGGCTGGTGTTCACTAGGACCCCAGTGTGGTTCATGGCTGGTTTTCACTAGGACCCCAGTGTGGTTCATGGCTGGTGCTCACTAGGACCCCAGTGTGGTTCATGGCTGGTGTTCACTAGGACCCCAGTGTGGTTCATGGCTGGTGCTCACTAGGACCCCAGTGTGGTTCATGGCAGGTGTTCACTAGGACCCCAGTGTGGTTCATGGCTGGTATTCACTAGGACCCCAGTGTGGTTCATGGCAGGTGTTCACTAGGACTCCAGTGCGGTTCATGGCTGGTGTTCACTAGGACCCCAGTGTGGTTCATGGCAGGTGTTCACTAGGACCCCAGTGTTGTTCATGGCTGGTGCTCACTAGGACCCCAGTGTGGTTCATGGCTGGTGCTCACTAGGACCCCATTGTGGTTCATGGCTGGTGTTCACTAGGACCCCAGTGTGGTTCATGGCTGGTGCTCACTAGGACCCCAGTGTGGTTCATGGCTGGTGCTCACTAGGACCCCAGTGTGGTTCACGGCAGGTGTTCACTAGGACCCCAGTGTGGTTCATGGCTGGTGTTCACTAGGACCCCAGTGTGGTTCATGGCTGGTGCTCACTAGGACCCCAGTGTGGTTCATGGCTGGTGCTCACTAGGACCCCAGTGTGGTTCATGGCAGGTGTTCACTAGGACCCCAGTGTGGTTCATGGCTGGTGCTCACTAGGACCCCAATGTGGTTCATGGCAGGTGCTCACTAGGACCCCAGTGTGGTTCATGGCTGGTGTTCACTAGGACCCTAGTGTGGTTCATGGCTGGTGTTCACTAGGACCCCAGTGTGGTTCATGGCTGGTGCTCACTAGGACCCCAGTGTGGTTCATGGCTGGTGCTCACTAGGACCCTGTGTGGTTCATGGCTGGTGCTCACTAGGACCCCAGTGTGGTTCATGGCTGGTGCTCACTAGGACCCCAGTGTGGTTCATGGCTGGTGCTCACTAGGACCCCAGTGTGGTTCATAGCTGGTGTTCACTAGGACCCCAGTGTAATTACCTAAGTGTAATTACCTAAGAGTAGTTACAGGATGAGAGCTACGCTCGTGGTGTCCCGTCTTCCCAGCACTCTTTGTCATATAACGCTTTGAAACTACTGACGGTCTTGGCCTCCACCACCTTCTCACCTAACTTGTTCCAACCGTCTACCACTCTGTTTGCGAAAGTGAATTTTCTTATATTTCTTCGGCAACTGTGTTTAGCTAGTTTAAATCTATGACCTCTTGTTCTTAAAGTTTCAGGTCTCAGGAAATCTTCCCTATCAATTTTATCAATTCCTGTTACTATTTTGTATGTAGTGATCATATCACCTCTTTTTCTTCTGTCTTCTTGTTTTGGCATATTTAATGCCTCTAACCTCTCCTCGTAGCTCTTGCCCTTCAATTCTGGGAGCCACTTAGTAGCATGTCTTTGCACCTTTTCCAGTTTGTTGATGTGCTTCTTAATATATGGGCACCACACAACCGCTGCATATTCTAGCTTTGGCCTAACAAAAGTCGTGAACAATTTCTTTAGTATATCGCCATCCATGTATTTAAAAGCAATTCTGAAGTTAGAAAGCGTGGCATAGGCTCCTCGCACAATATTCTTTATGTGGTCCTCAGGTGATAGTTTTCTATCTAGAACCACCCCTAGATCTCTTTCTTTATCAGAATTCTTTAAAGATTTCTCACATAATATATAGGTTAGGTGGGGTCTATGTTCTCCTACTCCACATTCCATAACATGGCATTTATTAACATTAAATTCCATTTGCCAAGTGGTGCTCCATATGCTTATTTTGTCCAGGTCATCTTGAAGGGCATGACAATCATCTAAGTTTCTTATCCTTTCAATTATATTAGCATCATCAGCAAACATGTTCATATAATTCTGTATCCCAACTGGTAGATCATTTTGTAGACAATAAACATCACTGGTGCAAGAACTGAACCCTGTGGTACCCCACTTGTGACATTTCTCCAGTCCGATACATTGCCTCTGATCACTGCCCTCATTTTTCTATCAGTCAGAAATTTTTTCATCCATGTTAGAAGCTTACCTGTCACCCCTCCAATATTTTCCAGTTTCCAGAACAACCTCTTATGTGGAACTCTGCTGAAAGCCTTTTTTAGGTCCAGATAGATGCAGTCAACCCAACCATCTCTTTCCTGTAATATCTCAGTTGCTCGATCATAGAAACTGAATAAATTCGATACACAGGACCTTCCAAATCGAAAACTATACTGTCTGTCTGATATTATATCATTTCTCTCTAGGTGTTCTACCCATTTAGTTTTAATTATTGTTTCCAATATTTTTACTATTACACTTGTCAATGATACAGGTCTATAATTAAGAGGGGTCTTCCCTGCTTCCACTTTTGTAGACTGGAGCTATGTTAGCCTTTTTCCACACATCAGCTACAACTCCTGTAAACAGGGATGCCTGAAAAATCAGTTGAAGTGGAATGCTGAGCTCAGGTACACATTCTCTCAGAACTCATGGTGAAACTCCATCTGGACCAACTGCTTAGTTCTTATTTAGCTCCTTGAGTATTTTCTCCACTTCGTCTCTAGACACCTCTATGTGCTCTATGTTGTTCTCTGGAATTCTTATTGTGTCTGGTTCCCTGAAGATTTCATTTTGTACAAACACATTTTGGAACTTTTCGTTTAATGTTTCACACATTTCCTTTTAATTTTCCGTGAATCTATTTCTCATTTTTAATCTCTGAATATTATACTTTACCTGCAATTTGTTGTTTAGGAATTTATAGAATAGACCTGGTTCTGTTTTACATTTGTCTGCAATCCCTATTTCAAAATTCCTTTCTGCCTCTCTCCTCACTGCCATATACTTATTTCTCGCATCTTTGTATCGCTGGTATATTTGGGGGTTTTCCTCTTCCTGTATTGATTCCATTTTTGTGTCTTTTGGTCTCTGGCCCTCTCGCAATTTTTGTTGAACCAATCCTGTTTCCTAGTTCTGCATCTCTGTTTTGGTATAATTTTTTTTGAGCCTTTATCATATATTTCACAAAACTTGACATACGTCTCATTTACGTCCTTGCCTAGCAACAAGTCTGTCCAATTATACTCACTAAATTTTTTTCTATGGTTGCCATAATGTCCTCTCCTAAAGTTAGGTTTTTCAATTGCATCCTTCTTATTTTTTTCCAGATTATAACGCATTGCATACTTTATTCCCAACAAGACATGGTCACTTTTACCCAAGGGAGAAAGGTACTGAATGTCAAATATTTCTTCCTCCTTCATGGTAAATATCAAATCTAGCATGGAGGGAACGTCCCCTTCCCTCATCCTCGTAGCTTGTTTAACATGTTGATACAATAATGTTTCCAGGATGAGGTCTACAAATTTACAGGTCCAAAAATCTTCTGTTTTAGCTTCATATGCTTCCCAGTCTATGGATTTCAAGTTGAAGTCGCCGACTATCAACAGTCGTGATCTATCGTTATCTGCTCTCGCTATGATCTCTCTCATTATTGTTATAAGACCTTCTCGTTTACTATCAAGCTCCTCCTTTAACCATGTGCTGCTTGACAGTGGACTATATGCATTTATGATCATTAGTTTATCATCCTCATGGCAGATCTCTAGTGCTATTATGACAACTTCTTGTGGATTGGCAGTCATTATTTCGTTCACCTTTAGGTGTTCTTTCACCAGCACAGCAACGCCACCGCCTTTCCTAATTTTTCTGTCCCGTCTCCAAATTGAGTAGCCCCTTGGGAATATGACCTCATTTAAAATAACATCTTCAAGTTTTGTCTCCATGAGTGCAACAATGTCTGGTGTCTGCAGCTGTATTACATCACTTAACTCCAGTATCTTCCATCTTACTCCATCTATGTTGGTGTATGCAATCTTCAGGAACTTGTTCCCCCTCTTCTTATTCTTCACTCCTCCTCTCTCTAATGATTTTATTGGTTTGCCTTTATGTACCACTTTACTGGTCTGCCTACCCCTATCACTTTGTAGAAAAAAGAATTGATTTCTTCATTCCTGCTCTCATTTAAACGTTTTGCCTCGGCGAGGTTCAGTTTCAGCTTCTCCTTATCTTCTTTTGAAAGATCTCGTCTTAACGACCACACTTTCCAATCCTCATCACTTTGTAATTTTCTAGCATTCCTTAGTACTTCTTCCATCTGCTTGGCACCATTTAGGGTGATCCTCAAAGGTCGATCTTCCCCTTTTACATATCTGCCTATTCTCCTGTAGTCGCTCACATTCTCTATGGTTGTAAGACCTTCCACGAGGCCAACAATTTTATCTACTACTTTTGCTTCTTCTACAGCTCTTTCTGACCTAGATGTTATCTCCTTTTCTTTGCAGCCAAAAATTATCAGGTACTTACTCCGATCAACTGTGTTTTGCACCAACTTCGGGTTAGAAGCCAATTCTTTCCTCACTTCCAGCCTAATGTTTGTTTTATCTTGGTTGCTGCAGTGCTTGACTTCCTTTACTGCTTCTTCCATTTTTTCCTTCTCCTTGGCAACTTGTGCATAGGTGAGTTGCATATCTTTCTTGCACTGTTCTATTCCCTGAGTAACTTCCTCCATCTTTGCTGACAAAAGCTGTTTCTCCTGTTGAATTTCCTTATCTAACCTATTGTAGTCATTTATGTTTAAATTTACTTTAACTTCTTCCATAGCTATTTTTAAGAGTTTATTTTCTTCTTCGATGGCTTTGCAATTTGTTTCCAATTGATTCTTTCCTTGCACAAGTCTTTCACTAAACCCTCAAGACATAAAACTTTGCTATTTAAATGGTCATTACTTTCTTTCAATTTTCTAATTATTTCTACATGAGAGTTCACTATAGTATTTAATTTTACCAACTTGTTGTATAGACTGGTTATATCAATGCTTTCTTCATTGAATCCAGCAAAATTAAGGTCTGTTTTGTATTTCCTCTTGCTGGCGGCCATCTTGAATGTTCTTCTCTGCACTGGAAACACTAGGCCAACTTTTTCTCATCAATTTTTCACTTCCCTTTGCACATTCCTGTTATCTCATATATTTTTCAAAAGCACTATACCTTTATGTTCTCGGGGACACCATTCACTATCATCATCCTTTACTACAATACTTAGGATGTGGTGTGGTTCATGGCTGGTGCTCACTAGGACCCCAGTGTGGTTCATGGCTGGTGCTCACTTGTACCCCAGTGTGGATCATGCCTGGTTCTCACTAGGACCCCAGTGTGGTTCATGCCTGGTGTTCACAAGGACCCCAATGTGGTTCATGGCTGGTGCTCACTAGGACCCCAGTGTGGTTCATGCCTGGTGCTCACTAGGACCCCAGTGTGGTTCATGCCTGGTGTTCACTAGGACCCCAATGTGGTTCATAACTGGTGCTCACTAGGACCCCAGTGTGGTTCATGCCTGGTGTTCACTAGGACCCCAGTGTGGTTCATGGCTGGTGCTCACTAAGACCCCAGAGTGGTTCATGGCTGGTGCTCACTAGGACCCCAGTGTGGTTCATGGCAGGTTTTCACTAGGACCCCAGTGTGGTTCATGACAGGTTTTCACTAGGACCCCAGTGTGGTTCATGGCTGGTGCTCACTAGGACCCCAGTGTGGTTCATGGCAGGTGCTCACTAGGACCCCAGTGTTGTTCATGGCTGGTGCTCACTAGGACCCCAGTGTGGTTCATGGCTGGTGCTCACTAGGACCCCAGTGTGGTTCATGGCTGGTGCTCACTAGGACCCCAGTGTGGTTCATGGCTGGTGCTCACTAGGACCCCAGTGTGGTTCATGGCTGGTGCTCACTAGGGCCCCAGTGTGGTTCATGCCTGGTGTTCACTAGGACCCCAATGTGGTTCATGGCTGGTGCTCACTAGGACCCCAGTGTGGTTCATGCCTGGTGTTCACTAGGACCCCAGTGTGGTTCATGGCTGGTGCTCACTAGGACCCCAGTGTGGTTCATGGCAGGTGCTCACTAAGACCCCAGTGTGGTTCATGGCTGGTGCTCACTAGGACCCCAGTGTGGTTCATGGCTGGTGCTCACTAAGACCCCAGAGTGGTTCATGGCTGGTGCTCACTAGGACCCCAGTGTGGTTCATGGCAGGTTTTCACTAGGACCCCAGTGTGGTTCATGACAGGTTTTCACTAGGAACCCAGTGTGGTTCATGGCTGGTGCTCACTAGGACCCCAGTGTGGTTCATGGCAGGTGCTCACTAGGACCCCAGTGTTGTTCATGGCTGGTGCTCACTAGGACCCCAGTGTGGTTCATGGCTGGTGCTCACTAGGACCCCAGTGTGGTTCATGGCTGGTGCTCACTAGGACCCCAGTGTGGTTCATGGCTGGTGCTCAGTAGGACCCCAGTGTGGTTCATGGCTGGTGCTCACTAGGACCCCAGTGTGGTTCATGGCTGGTGCTCACTAAGACCCCAGTGTGGTTCATGGCTGGTGCTCAGTAGGACCCCAGTGTGGTTCATGGCTGGTGCTCACTAGGACCCCAGTGTGGTTCATGGCTGGTGCTCAGTAGGACCCCAGTGTGGTTCATGGCTGGTGCTCACTAGGACCCCAGTGTGGTTCATGGCTGGTGCTCACTAGGACCCCAGTGTGGTTCATGGCTGGTGCTCAGTAGGACCCCAGTGTGGTTCATGGCTGGTGCTCACTAGGACCCCAGTGTGGTTCATGGCTGGTGCTCAGTAGGACCACAGTGTGGTTCATGGCAGGTTTTCACTAGGACCCCAGTGTGGTTCATGGCAGGTTTTCACTAGGACCCCAGTGTGGTTCATGGCAGGTTTTCACTAGGACCCCAGTGTGGTTCATTGCAGGTTTTCACTAGGACCCCAGTGTGCTTCATGGCTCGTGCTCACTAGGACCCCTGTGTGGTTCATGGCAGGTTTTCACTAGGACCCCAGTGTGGTTCATGGCAGGGTTTCACTAGGACCAAAGTGTGGTTCATGGCACTTTTCACTAGGACCCCAGTGTGGTTCATGGCAGGTGTTCACTAGGACCCCAGTGCGGTTCATAGCAGGTGTTCACTAGGACCCCAGTGTTTTTCATGGCAGGTGTTCACTAGGACCCCAGTGTGGTTCATGGCTGGTGCTCACTAGGACCCCAGTGTTTTCCATGGCAGGTGTTCACTTGGACCCCAGTGCGGTTCATGGCAGGTGTTCACTAGGACCCCAGTGTGGTTCATGGCTGGTGCTCACTAGGACCCCAGTGTGGTTCATGGCTTGTGCTCACTAGGACCCCAGTGTGGTTCATGGCTGGTGCTCACTAGGACCCCAGTGTGGTTCATGGCTGGTGCTCACTAGGACCCCAGTGTGGTTCATGGCTGGTGCTCACTAGGACCCCAGTGTGGTTCATGGCTGGTGCTCACTAGGACCCCAGTGTGGTTCATGGCTGGTGCTCACTAGGACCCCAGTGTGGTTCATGGCTGGTGCTCACTAGGACCCAAGTGTGGTTCATGGCTGGTGCTCACTAGGACCCCAGTGTGGTTCATGGCTTGTGCTCACTAGGACCCCAGTGTGGTTCATGGCTTGTGCTCACTAGGACCCCAGTGTGGTTCATGGCTGGTGCTCACTAGGACCCCAGTGTTGTTCATGGCTGGTGTTCACTAGGACCCCAGTGTGGTTCATGGCTGGTGCTCACTAGGACCCCAGTGTGGTTCATGGCTGGTGTTCACTAGGACCCCAGTGTGGTTCATGGCTGGTGCTCACTAGGACCCCAGTGTTGTTCATGGCTGGTGTTCACTTGGACCCCAGTGTGGTTCATGGCAGGTGCTCACTAGGACCCCTAGTGCTGGTGTGTACCTAACACCCCTTATCTCACCTTCTGCACCAAGAACAAGGCCGAATATCGTTCTTCTTCTTGCGACAAGCGAAGTGAGATTCACAATATTGCGGTAGCCAGGTCGCGGCCCGCACCGACCAGCGGCTACCAGTTTACTGCATATGACACCCTTCTTGGTTGTCTGGTAGGCCATTAAGGTCGCCATCTCGAGCTCCAAGTACGCCTAGTGTTCTTTTTTAATAGGCAAATTCAATGACATTATACATTTCAGTTCGTTATTTGTGAGTTGTTAAGACATGGGGTTGACTTTATCTTAGTACAGTTCGATTGTGTATGTTAGTACAGTTCGATTGTGTATGTGTGTGCGGTATATGTATATTCTCTTATCCTTGTCCTTACATAAGCGATTCAATATGTGTATCTTGTTTCCGTGACCCAAATGTGCTCCCATTTCCACCAAGTGGTGTAGGTGTTCTTTAGTTGTTTATGTTGCCGGCGTCACGCTAGACAACAAGAGTACACGAACGAATAATCAACCTCTTTCGCACCTAAAGTGCCACACTGCTTTCTCTGCTGTTCGTGACGTATTCGTGACCTTGTTGACACTTTCCAACTCCTGATGACCAGTAACTATTCACAGAGATACATTCCCTATCCAGGCCAGCTGTGTCCTGCCTCACATCTGGCTGCCTCACATCTGGCTGCCTCACATCTGGCTGCCTCACATCTGGCTGCCTCACATCTGTGGGAATAACAATTCACCGTGGAAAGCGTACTAATAAGTGAAGGCCTGACGGCTCAGTGGACAGCTCTCGGGATTCGTAGTCCTAAGGATCCAGGTTCCATCCTCGGCGGAGGTGGAAATAAATGAGCAGAGTTTCTTTCTTGCTCTAATAGTAGTGCAAAGAATAAAGGGAGAGATAAACAATACACTAATTCACCTTCACCAATATATTAACACCTTCACCACTATATATATTATATTAAAGTATTACTAAACATATTTAAAAAGTGTCACTTTCACTCAGGACACAATACATCGGCAGTGTTCATTAATACCGGTGAATCCACTTGCCAGGTATACGTCGTCCACACCTAATGGGAAACACCGGCGAGTTCACCTTCAACATGGGCCAATACACACACACCGTCTCCCCACGAGACGGTGTAAATCTCCCAGTGTAAATCTCGCCAGATTTACACTGGGAGAGGGTTCAGCAACGTGCTGACAGGGGTCTTAAATATTCACATACAAGGGTAGCCAGCACCCTGACAGAAGTCTCTAGCAGCACTTCTCAACAGATGCACCACTCTCATCGTGTAACTCTTACTGGCCAATCCCGGGTACGTCGGCCCATGCAACACTTCATAAACCAGCAGTTAACACACTGCTATAACCGACGACGTCCACTTTGTCCTCTCACAGGACCAAGTCAGGAGTTCTGGGACTGCTCAAGATGAACTGCCCTCCTCAGTGCAATCGCCTCCTTACGTCACCTCTGTGAACATAAAACGTCATTAGCTAGACAGACAGTACACTGGGTGCCCTTACGATAACACCCACCCACCGGGGACCTGAAATTGTCATTGCAGTCGCGACCTCACCTTCTAACTGAGGCAAGAAACCTGACCTTTCCGATGCCACGACACAACCATTAGATGTTGTGTGCATTGCACCCAATACCATGGAGTTGGAGTGCACATATATGGCGCAGAAATCGACACTCGACACTCCGGTCACGGCGTCGATACCGACACAATGCTCTTGTTCCACCTGAAATAAATATTATTATTTAAGATCACAGCGTTACACTTGCTACAGTGTTAACTTGTTTTGATTAAATTTTTCATATGTTATGTCGTGGTAGTTGGTAGTTTACCCAAGGTTGATGACCGACTTGTTTACATACAGTAAGTGTGGCTGGTAGGTGGGTGTGGCTGGTAGGTGGGTGTGGCTGGTAGGTGGTTGTGGCTGGTAGGTGAGTGTGGCTGGTAGGTGGTTGTGGCTGGTAGGTGGGTGTGGCTGGTAGGTGGTTGTGGCTGGTAGGTGGGTGTGGCTGGTAGGTGGGTGTGGCTGGTAGGTGGGTGTGGCTGGTAGGTGGGTGTGGCTGGTAGGTGGGTGTGGCTGGTAGGTGGTTGTGGCTGGTAGGTGAGTGTGGCTGGTAGGTGGTTGTGGCTGGTAGGTGGGTGTGGCTGGTAGGTGGGTGTGGCTGGTAGGTGAGTGTGGCTGGTAGGTGGGTGTGGCTGGTAGGTGGGTGTGGCTGGTAGGTGGTTGTGGCTGGTAGGTGAGTGTGGCTGGTAGGTGGTTGTGGCTGGTAGGTGGGTGTGGCTGGTAGGTGGGTGTGGCTGGTAGGTGGGTGTGGCTGGTAGGTGGGTATGGCTGGTAGGTGGGTGTGGCTGGTTGGTGGGTGTGGCTGGTAGGTGGGTGTGGCTGGTAGGTGGGTGTGGCTGGTAGGTGGGTGTGGCTGATAGGTGGGTGTGGCTGGTAGGTGAGTGTGGCTGGTAGGTGGGTGTGGCTGGTAGGTGGGTGTGGCTGGTAGGTGGGTGTGGATGGTAGGTGGGTGTGGCTGGTAGGTGGGTGTGGATGGTAGGTGGGTGTGGCTGGTAGGTGGGTGTGGCTGGTAGGTGACAGTGGCTGGTAGGTGGGTGTGGCTGGTAGGTGAGTGTGGCTGGTAGGTGGGTGTGGCTGGTAGGTGGGTGTGGCTGGTAGGTGGGTGTGGCTGGTAGGTGGGTGTGGCTGGTAGGTGGGTGTGGCTGGTAGGTGGGTGTGGCTGGTAGGTGAGTGTGGCTGGTAGGTGGGTGTGGCTGGTAGGTGGGTGTGGCTGGTAGGTGGGTGTGGCTGGTAGGTGGGTGTGGCCAGTAGGTGGGTGTGGCAGGTAGGTGGGTGTGGCTGGTAGGTGGGTGGGGCTGGTATGTGGGTGTGGCTGGTAGGTTGGTGTGGCAGGTAGGTGGGTGTGGCTGGTAGGTGGGTGTAGCCAGTAGGTGGGTGTGGCAGGTAGGTGGGTGTGGCTGGTAGGTGGGTGTGGCTGGTAGGTGGGTGTGGCTGGTAGGTGGGTGTGGCCGGTAGGTGGGTGTGGCCGGTAGGTGGGTGTGGCTGGTAGGTGGGTGTGGCTGGTAGGTGGGTGGCCGGTAGGTGGGTGTGGCTGGTAGGTGGGTGTGGCCGGTAGGTGGGTGTGGCTGGTAGGTGGGTGTGGCTGGTAGGTGGGTGTGGCCGGTAGGTGGGTGTGGCTGGTAGGTGGGTGTGGCTGGTAGGTGGGTGTGGCCGGTAGGTGGGTGTGGCTGGTAGGTGGGTGTGGCTGGTAGGAGGGTGTGGCTGGTAGTTGGGTGTGGCTGGTAGGTGGGTGTGGCTGGTAGGAGGGTGTGGCTGGTAGGAGGGTGTGGCTGGTAGGAGGGTGTGGCTGGTAGTTGGGTGTGGCTGGTAGGAGGGTGTGGCTGGTAGGAGGGTGTGGCCGGTTGGTGGGTGTGGCTGGTAGGTGGGTGTGGCTGGTAGGAGGGTGTGGCTGGTAGTTGGGTGTGGTTGGTAGGTGGGTGTGGCTGGTAGGAGGGTGTGGCTGGTAGGAGGGTGTGGCTGGTAGGTGGGTGTGGCTGGTAGGTGGGTGTGGCTGGTAGGAGGGTGTGGCTGGTAGGAGGGTGTGGCTGGTAGGTGGGTGTGGCTGGTAGGTGGGTGTGGCTGGTAGGTGGGTGTGGCTGGTAGGAGGGTGTGGCTAGTAAGTGGGTGTGGCTGGTAGGAGGGTGTGGCTGGTAGGTGGGTGTGGCTGGTAGGAGGGTGTGGCTGGTAGTTGGGTGTGGCTGGTAGGTGGGTGTGGCTGGTAGGTGGGTGTGGCTGGTAGGTGGGTGTGGCTGGTAGGAGGGTGTGGCTGGTAGTTGGGTGTGGCTGGTAGTTGGGTGTGGCTGGTAGTTGGGTGTGGCTGGTAGGTGGGTGTGGCTGGTAGGTGGGTGTGGCTGGTAGGTGGGTGTGGCTGGTAGGAGGGTGTGGCTGGTAGTTGGGTGTGGCTGGTAGTTGGGTGTGGCTGGAAGGTGGGTGTGGCTGGTAGGTGGGTGTGGCTGGTAGGTGGGTGTGGCTGGTAGGAGGGTGTGGCTGGTAGTTGGGTGTGGCTGGTAGGTTGGTGTGGCTGGTAGGTGGGTGTGGCTGGTAGGTGGGTATGGTCGGTAGGTGAGTGTGGCTGGTAGGTGGGTGTGGCTGGTAGTTGGGTGTGGCTGGTAGGTGGGTGTGGCTGGTAGGTGGGTGTGGTCGGTAGGAGGGTGTGGCTGGTAGGTGGGTGTGGCTGGTAGTTGGGTGTGGCTGGTAGGTGGGTGTGGCTGGTAGGTGGGTGTGGCTGGTAGGTGGGTGTGGCTGGTAGGAGGGTGTGGCTGGTAGTTGGGTGTGGCTGGTAGGTGGGTGTGGCTGGTAGGTGGGTGTGGCTAGTAGGAGGGTGTGGCTGGTAGGTGGGTGTGGCTGGTAGGAGGGTGTGGCTGGTAGTTGGGTGTGGCTGGAAGGTGGGTGTGGCTGGTAGGTGGGTGTGGCTGGTAGGTGGGTGTGGCATGTAGGAGGGTGTGGCTGGTAGTTGGGTGTGGCTGGTAGGTGGGTGTGGCTGGTAGGTGGGTGTGGCTGGTAGGTGGGTGTGGTCGGTAGGTGAGTGTGGCTGGTAGGTGGGTGTGGCTGGTAGGTGGATGTGGCTGGTAGGAGATTGTGGCTGGTAGGTGGGTGTGGCTGGTAGGTGGGTGTGGCTGGTAGGTGGATGTGGCTGGTAGGAGGGTGTGGCTGGTATGTGGGTGTGGCTGGTAGGAGGGCGTGGCTGGTAGTTGGGTGTGGCTGGTAGGTGGGTGTGGCTGGTAGGAGGGTGTGGCTGGTAGTTGGGTGTGGTTGGTAGGTGGGTGTGGCTGGTAGGTGGGTGTGGCTGGTAGGTGGGTGTGGCTGGTAGGAGGGTGTGGCTGGTAGTTGGGTGTGGCTGGTAGGAGGGTGTGGCTGGTAGGTGGGTGTGGCTGGTAGGAGGGCGTGGCTGGTAGTTGAGTGTGGCTGGTAGGTGGGTGTGGCTGGTAGTTGGGTGTGGCTGGTAGGTGGGTGTGGCTGGTAGGTGAGTGTGGCTGGTAGGAGGGTGTGGCTGGTAGGTGGGTGTGGCTGGTAGGTGGGTGTGGCTGGTAAGTGGGTGTGGCTGGTAGGTGGGTGTGGCTGGTAGGTGGGTGTAGCTGGTGGGTAGGTGTGGCTGGTAGGTGGGTGTGGCTGGTAGGTAGGTGTGGCTGGTACGTGGGTGTGGCTGGTAGGTAGGTGTGGCTGGTAGGTGGGTGTGGCTGGTAGGTAGGTGTGCCTGGTAGGTGGGTGTGGCTGGTAGGTGGGTGTGGCTGATAGGTGGGTGTGGCTGGTAGGTGGGTGAGGCTGGTAGGTGGGTGTGGCTGGTAGGTGGGTGTGGCTGGTAGGTGGGTGTGGCTGGTAGGTGGGTGTGGCTGGTAGGTAGGTGTGGCTGGTAGGTAGGTGTGGCTGGTAGGTAATTGTGGCTGGTAGGTGGGTGTGGCTGGTAGGTGGGTGTTGCTGGTAGGTGGGTGTGGCTGGTAGGTGGGTGTGGCTGGTAGGAGGGTGTGGCTGGTAGTTGGGTGTGGCTGGTAGGTGGGTGTGGCAGGTAGGAGGGTGTGGCTGGTAGGTGGGTGTGGCTGGTAGGAGGGCGTGGCTGGTAGTTGGGTGTGGCTGGTAGGTGGGTGTGGCTGGTAGTTGGGTGTGGCTGGTAGGTGGGTGTGGCTGGTAGGTGGGTGTGGCTGGTAGGAGGGTGTGGCTGGTAGGTGGGTGTGGCTGGTAGGTGGGTGTGGCTGGTAGGTGGGTGTGGCTGGTAGGTGGGTGTGGCTGGTAGGTGGGTGTGGCTGGTAGGTAGGTGTGGCTGGTAGGTGGGTGTGGCTGGTAGGTAGGTGTGGCTGGTAGGTGGGTGTGGCTGGTAGGTAGGTGTGGCTGGTAGGTGGGTGTGGCTGGTAGGTAGGTGTGGCTGGTAGCTGGGTGTGGCTGGTAGGTGGGTGTGGCTGGTAGGTGGGTGTGGCTGGTAGGTGGGTGTGGCTGGTAGGTGGGTGTGGCTGGTAGGTGGGTGTGGCTGGTAGGTGGGTGTGGCTGGTAGGTGGGTGTGGCTGGTAGGTAGGTGTGGCTGGTAGGTGGGTGTGGCTGGTAGGAAGGTGTGGCTGGTAGGTGGGTGTGGCTGGTAGGTAGGTGTGGCTGGTAGGTGGGTGTGGCTGGTAGGTAGGTGTGGCTGGTAGGTAGGTGTGGCTGGTAGGTGGGTGTGGCTGGTAGGTGGGTGTGGCTGGTAGGTGGGTGTGGCTGTTAGGTGGGTGTGGCTGGTAGGTGGGTGTGGCTGGTAGGTAGGTGTGGCTGGTAGGTGGGTGTGGCTGGTAGGTAGGTGTGGCTGGTAGGTAGGTGTGGCTGGTAGGTGGGTGTGGCTGGTAGGTGGGTGTGGCTGGTAGGTTGGTGTGGCTCGTAGGTGGGTGTGGCTGGTAGGTGGGTGTGGCTGGTAGGTGGGTGTGGTCGGTAGGTGGGTGTGGCTGGTAGGTGGGTGTGGTCGGTAGGTGAGTGTGGCTGGTAGGTCGGTGTGGCTGGTAGGTGGGTGTGGCTGGTAGGTGGATGTAGCTGGTAGGTGGGTGTGGTCGGTAGGTGGGTGTGGCTGGTAGGTGGGTGTGGCTGGTAGGTGGATGTGGCTGGTAGGTGGGTGTGGCTGGTAGGTGGGTGTGGCTGGTAGGTGGGTATGGCTGGTAGGTGGGTGTGGTCGGTAGGTGGGTGTGGCTGGTAGGTAGGTGTGGCTGGTAGGTGGGTGTGGCTGGTAGGTGGGTGTGGCTGGTAGGTGGGTGTGGCTGGTAGGTGGGTGTGGCTGGTAGGTGGGTGTGGCTGGTAGGTGGGTTTGGCCGGTAGGTGGATGTGGCTGGAAGGTGGGTGTGGCTGGTAGGTGGGTGTGGCTGGTAGGTAGGTGTGGCTGGTAGGTGGGTGTGGCTGGTAGGTGGGTGTGGCTGGTAGGTGGGTGTGGCTCGTAGGTGGGTGTGGCTGGTAGGTGGGTGTGGCTGGTAGGTGGGTGTGGTCGGTAGGTGGGTGTGGCTGGTAGGTGGATGTGGCTGGTAGGTGGGTGTGGCTGGTAGGTGGGTGTGGCTGGTAGGTGGGTGTGGCTGGTAGGTGGGTGTGGCTGGTAGGTTGGTGTGGCTGGTAGGTGGGTGTGGCTGGTAGGTGGGTGTGGCTGGTAGGTGGGTGTGGCTGGTAGGTGGGTGTGGCCGGTAGGTGGATGTGGCTGGAAGGTGGGTATGGCTGGTAGGTGGGTGTGGTCGGTAGGTGGGTGTGGCTGGTAGGTAGGTGTGGCTGGTAGGTGGGTGTGGCTGGTAGGTGGGTGTGGCTGGTAGGTGGGTGTGGCTGGTAGGTGGGTGTGGCTGGTAGGTGGGTGTGGCTGGTAGGTGGGTTTGGCCGGTAGGTGGATGTGGCTGGAAGGTGGGTGTGGCTGGTAGGTGGGTGTGGCTGGTAGGTGGGTGTGGCTGGTAGGTGGGTGTGGCTGGTAGGTGGGTGTGGCTGGTAGGTGAGTGTGGCTGGTAGGTGGGTGTGGCTGGTAGGTGAGTGTGGCTGGTAGGTGGGTGTGGTCGGTAGGTGGGTGTGGCTGGTAGGTGGATGTGGCTGGTAGGTGGGTGTGGCTGGTAGGTGGGTGTGGCTGGTAGGTGGGTGTGGCTGGTAGGTGGGTGTGGCTGGTAGGTTGGTGTGGCTGGTAGGTGGGTGTGGCTGGTAGGTGGGTGTGGCTGGTAGGTGGGTGTGGCTGGTAGGTGGGTGTGGCCGGTAGGTGGATGTGGCTGGAAGGTGGGTGTGGCTGGTAGGTGGGTGTGGCTGGTAGGTGGGTGTGGCTGGTAGGTGGGTGTGGTCGGTCGGAGGGTGTGGCTGGTAGGTGGGTGTGGTCGGTAGGTGGGTTTGGCTGGTAGGTGGGTGTGGCTGGTAGGAGGGTGTGGCTGGTAGGTGGGTGTGGCTGGTAGGTGGGTGTGGCTGGTAGGTGGGTGTGGCTGGTAGGAGGGTGTGGCTGGTACGTGGGTGTGGCTGGTAGAAGGGTGTGGCGTGTAGGTGGGTGTGGCTGGTAGGAGGGTGTGGCTGGTAGTTGGGTGTGGCTGGTAGGTGGGTGTGGCTGGTAGGTGGGTGTGGCTGGTAGGTGGGTGTGGCTGGTAGGAGGGTGTGGCTGGTAGGAGGGTGTGGCTGGTAGTTGGGTGTGGCTGGTAGGTGGGTGTGGCTGGTAGATGGGTGTGGCTGGTAGGAGGGTGTGGCTGGTAGTTGGGTGTGGCTGGTAGGTGGGTGTGGCTGGTAGGTGGGTGTGGCTGGTAGGAGGGTGTGGCTGATACGTGGGTGTGGCTGGTAGGAGGGTGTGGCTGGTAGGTGGGTGTGGCTGGTAGGAGGGCGTGGCTGGTAGTTGGGTGTGGCTGGTAGGTGGGTGTGGCTGGTAGGTGGGTGTGGCTGGTAGGTGGGTGTGGCTGGTAGGAGGGTGTGGCTGGTAGTTGGGTGTGGCTGGTAGGTGGGTGTGGCTGGTAGGTGGGTGTGGCTAGTAGGTGGGTGTGGTCGGTAGGTGAGTGTGGCTGGTAGGTGGGTGTGGCTGGTAGTTGGGTGTGGCTGGTAGGTGGGTGTGGCTGGTAGATGGGTGTGGCTGGTAGGAGGGTGTGGCTGGTAGTTGGGTGTGGCTGGTAGGTGGGTGTGGCTGATAGGTGGGTGTGGCTGGTAGGAGGGTGTGGCTGGTACGTGGGTGTGGCTGGTAGGAGGGTGTGGCTGGTAGTTGGGTGTGGCTGGAAGGTGGGTGTGGCTGGTAGGTGGGTGTGGCTGGTAGGTGGGTGTGGCTGGTAGGAGGGTGTGGCTGGTAGTTGGGTGTGGCTGGTAGGTGGGTGTGGCTGGTAGGTGGGTGTGGCTGGTAGGTGGGTGTGGTCGGTAGGTGAGTGTGGCTGGTAGGTGGGTGTGGCTGGTAGTTGGGTGTGGCTGGTAGGTGGGTATGGCTGGTAGGTGGGTGTGGCTGGTAGGAGGGTGTGGCTGGTAGGTGGGTGTGGCTGGTAGGTGGGTGTGGCTGGTAGGTGGGTGTGGCTGGTAGGTGGGTGTGGCAGGTAGGTGGGTGTGGCTGGTAGGTAGGTGTGGCTGGTAGGTGGGTTTGGCTGGTAGGTAGGTGTGGCTGGTAGGTGGGTGTGGCTGGTAGGTAGGTGTGGCTGGTAGGTGGGTGTGGCTGGTAGGTGGGTGTGGCTGGTAGGTGGGTGTGGCTGGTAGGTGGGTGTGGCTGGTAGGTGGGTGTGGCTGGTAGGTGGGTGTGGCTGGTAGGTGGGTGTGGCTGGTAGGTGGGTGTAGCTGGTAGGTAGGTGTGGCTGGTAGGTGGGTGTGGCTGGTAGGTAGGTGTGGCTGGTAGGTGGGTGTGGCTGGTAGGTAGGTGTGGCTGGTAGGTGGGTGTGGCTGGTAGGTAGGTGTGGCTGGTAGGTAGGTGTGGCTGGTAGGTGGGTGTGGCTGGTAGGTGGGTGTGGCTGGTAGGTGGGTGTGGCTGGTAGGTGGGTGTGGCTGGTAGGTGGGTGTGGCTGGTAGGTAGGTGTGGCTGGTAGGTGGGTGTGGCTGGTAGGTAGGTGTGGCTGGTAGGTAGGTGTGGCTGGTAGGTGGGTGTGGCTGGTAGGTGGGTGTGGCAGGTAGGTGGGTGTGGCTGGTAGGTAGGTGTGGCTGGTAGGTGGGTGTGGCTGGTAGGTAGGTGTGGCTGGTAGGTGGGTGTGGCTGGTAGGTAGGTGTGGCTGGTAGGTGGGTGTGGCTGGTAGGTGGGTGTGGCTGGTAGGTGGGTGTGGCTGGTAGGTGGGTGTGGCTGGTAGGTGGGTGTGGCTGGTAGGTGGGTGTGGCTGGTAGGTGGGTGTGGCTGGTAGGTGGGTGTAGCTGGTAGGTAGGTGTGGCTGGTAGGTGGGTGTGGCTGGTAGGTAGGTGTGGCTGGTAGGTGGGTGTGGCTGGTAGGTAGGTGTGGCTGGTAGGTGGGTGTGGCTGGTAGGTAGGTGTGGCTGGTAGGTAGGTGTGGCTGGTAGGTGGGTGTGGCTGGTAGGTGGGTGTGGCTGGTAGGTGGGTGTGGCTGGTAGGTGGGTGTGGCTGGTAGGTGGGTGTGGCTGGTAGGTAGGTGTGGCTGGTAGGTGGGTGTGGCTGGTAGGTAGGTGTGGCTGGTAGGTAGGTGTGGCTGGTAGGTGGGTGTGGCTGGTAGGTAGGTGTGGCTGGTAGGTGGGTGTGGCTGGTAGGTGGGTGTGGTTGGTAGGTGGGTGTGGCTGGTAGGTGGGTGTGGTCGGTAGGTGAGTGTGGCTGGTAGGTGGGTGTGGCTGGTAGGTGGGTGTGGCTGGTAGGTGGGTGTAGCTGGTAGGTGGGTGTGGTCGGTAGGTGGGTGTGGCTGGTAGGTGGGTGTGGCTGGTAGGTGGGTGTGGCTGGTAGGTGGGTGTGGCTGGTAGGTGGGTGTGGCTGGTAGGTGGGTATGGCTGGTAGGTGGGTGTGGTCGGTAGGTGGGTGTGGCTGGTAGGTGGGTGTGGTCGGTAGGTGAGTGTGGCTGGTAGGTGGGTGTGGCTGGTAGGTGGGTGTGGCTGGTAGGTGAGTGTGGCTGGTAGGTGGGTGTGGCTGGTAGGTGGGTGTGGCTGGTAGGTGGGTGTGGCTGGTAGGTGGGTGTGGCTGGTAGGTGGGTGTCGCTGGTAGGTGGGTGTGGCTGGTAGGTGGGTGTGGACGGGAGGTGGGTGTGTCTGGTAGGTGGGTGTGGTCGGTAGGTGAGTGTGGCTGGTAGGTGGGTGTGGCTGGTAGGTGGGTGTGACTGGTAGGTGGGTGTAGCTGGTAGGTGGGTGTGGTCGGTAGGTGGGTGTGGCTGGTAGGTGGGTGTGGCTGGTAGGTGGGTGTGGCTGGTAGGTGGGTGTGGCTGGTAGGTGGGTGTGGCTGGTAGGTGGGTGTAGCTGGTAGGTGGGTGTGGCTGGTAGGTGTGTGTGGCTGGTAGGTGGGTGTGGCTGGTAGGTGGGTGTGGCTGGTAGGTGGGTGTGGCTGGAAGGTGGGTGTGGCTGGTAGGTGGATGTGGCTGGAAGGTGGGTGTGGCTGGTAGGTGGGTGTGGTCCGTAGGTGGGTGTGGCTGGTAGGTGGGTGTGGCTGGTAGGTAGGTGTAGCTGGTAGGTGGTTGTGACTGGTAGGTGGGTGTGGCTGGTAGGTGGGTGTTTTCTGGTAGGTGGGTGTGGTCGGTAGGTGGGTGTGGTCGGTAGGTGGGTTTGGCTGGTAGGTGGGTGTGGCTGGTAGGTTGGTGTGGTCGGTAAGTGGGTGTGGCTGGTAGGTGGGTGTGGTCGGTAGGTGGGTTTGGCTGGTAGGTGGGTGTGGCTGGTAGGAGGGTGTGGCTGGTACGTGGGTGTGGCTGGTAGGAGGGTGTGGCTGGTAGTTGGGTGTGGCTGGAAGGTGGGTGTGGCTGGTAGGTGGGTGTGGCTGGTAGGTGGGTGTGGCTGGTAGGAGGGTGTGGCTGGTAGTTGGGTGTGGCTGGTAGGTGGGTGTGGCTGGTAGGTGGGTGTGGCTGGTAGGTGGGTGTGGTCGGTAGGTGAGTGTGGCTGGTAGGTGGGTGTGGCTGGTAGTTGGGTGTGGCTGGTAGGTGGGTGTGGCTGGTAGGTGGGTGTGGCTGGTAGGAGGGTGTGGCTGGTAGGTGGGTGTGGCTGGTAGGTGGGTGTGGCTGGTAGGTGGGTGTGGCTGGTAGGTGGGTGTGGCAGGTAGGTGGGTGTGGCTGGTAGGTAGGTGTGGCTGGTAGGTGGGTTTGGCTGGTAGGTAGGTGTGGCTGGTAGGTGGGTGTGGCTGGTAGGTAGGTGTGGCTGGTAGGTGGGTGTGGCTGGTAGGTGGGTGTGGCTGGTAGGTGGGTGTGGCTGGTAGGTGGGTGTGGCTGGTAGGTGGGTGTGGCTGGTAGGTGGGTGTGGCTGGTAGGTGGGTGTGGCTGGTAGGTGGGTGTAGCTGGTAGGTAGGTGTGGCTGGTAGGTGGGTGTGGCTGGTAGGTAGGTGTGGCTGGTAGGTGGGTGTGGCTGGTAGGTAGGTGTGGCTGGTAGGTGGGTGTGGCTGGTAGGTAGGTGTGGCTGGTAGGTAGGTGTGGCTGGTAGGTGGGTGTGGCTGGTAGGTGGGTGTGGCTGGTAGGTGGGTGTGGCTGGTAGGTGGGTGTGGCTGGTAGGTGGGTGTGGCTGGTAGGTAGGTGTGGCTGGTAGGTGGGTGTGGCTGGTAGGTAGGTGTGGCTGGTAGGTAGGTGTGGCTGGTAGGTGGGTGTGGCTGGTAGGTGGGTGTGGCAGGTAGGTGGGTGTGGCTGGTAGGTAGGTGTGGCTGGTAGGTGGGTGTGGCTGGTAGGTAGGTGTGGCTGGTAGGTGGGTGTGGCTGGTAGGTAGGTGTGGCTGGTAGGTGGGTGTGGCTGGTAGGTGGGTGTGGCTGGTAGGTGGGTGTGGCTGGTAGGTGGTTGTGGCTGGTAGGTGGGTGTGGCTGGTAGGTGGGTGTGGCTGGTAGGTGGGTGTGGCTGGTAGGTGGGTGTGGCTGGTAGGTAGGTGTGGCTGGTAGGTGGGTGTGGCTGGTAGGTAGGTGTGGCTGGTAGGTGGGTGTGGCTGGTAGGTAGGTGTGGCTGGTAGGTGGGTGTGGCTGGTAGGTAGGTGTGGCTGGTAGGTAGGTGTGGCTGGTAGGTGGGTGTGGCTGGTAGGTGGGTGTGGCTGGTAGGTGGGTGTGGCTGGTAGGTGGGTGTGGCTGGTAGGTGGGTGTGGCTGGTAGGTAGGTGTGGCTGGTAGGTGGGTGTGGCTGGTAGGTAGGTGTGGCTGGTAGGTAGGTGTGGCTGGTAGGTGGGTGTGGCTGGTAGGTGGGTGTGGCTGGTAGGTGGGTGTGGCTGGTAGGTGGGTGTGGTTGGTAGGTGGGTGTGGCTGGTAGGTGGGTGTGGTCGGTAGGTGAGTGTGGCTGGTAGGTGGGTGTGGCTGGTAGGTTTGTGTGGCTGGTAGGTGGGTGTAGCTGGTAGGTGGGTGTGGTCGGTAGGTGGGTGTGGCTGGTAGGTGGGTGTGGCTGGTAGGTGGGTGTGGCTGGTAGGTGGGTGTGGCTGGTAGGTGGGTGTGGCTGGTAGGTGGGTGTGGCTGGTAGGTGGGTGTGGTCGGTAGGTGGGTGTGGCTGGTAGGTGGGTGTGGTCGGTAGGTGAGTGTGGCTGGTAGGTGGGTGTGGCTGGTAGGTGGGTGTGGCTGGTAGGTGAGTGTGGCTGGTAGGTGGGTGTGGCTGGTAGGTGGGTGTGGCTGGTAGGTGGGTGTGGCTGGTAGGTGGGTGTGGCTGGTAGGTGGGTGTCGCTGGTAGGTGGGTGTGGCTGGTAGGTGGGTGTGGACGGGAGGTGGGTGTGTCTGGTAGGTGGGTGTGGTCGGTAGGTGAGTGTGGCTGGTAGGTGGGTGTGGCTGGTAGGTGGGTGTGGCTGGTAGGTGGGTGTAGCTGGTAGGTGGGTGTGGTCGGTAGGTGGGTGTGGCTGGTAGGTGGGTGTGGCTGGTAGGTGGGTGTGGCTGGTAGGTGGGTGTGGCTGGTAGGTGGGTGTGGCTGGTAGGTGGGTGTAGCTGGTAGGTGGGTGTGGCTGGTAGGTGTGTGTGGCTGGTAGGTGGGTGTGGCTGGTAGGTGGGTGTGGCTGGTAGGTGGGTGTGGCTGGAAGGTGGGTGTGGCTGGTAGGTGGATGTGGCTGGAAGGTGGGTGTGGCTGGTAGGTGGGTGTGGTCCGTAGGTGGGTGTGGCTGGTAGGTGGGTGTGGCTGGTAGGTAGGTGTAGCTGGTAGGTGGTTGTGACTGGTAGGTGGGTGTGGCTGGTAGGTGGGTGTTTTCTGGTAGGTGGGTGTGGTCGGTAGGTGGGTGTGGTCGGTAGGTGGGTTTGGCTGGTAGGTGGGTGTGGCTGGTAGGTTGGTGTGGTCGGTAAGTGGGTGTGGCTGGTAGGTGGGTGTGGTCGGTAGGTGGGTTTGGCTGGTAGGTGGGTGTGGCTGGTAGGTTGGTATGGTCGGTAAGTGGATGTGGCTGGTAGGTGGGTGTGGCTGGTAGGTGGGTGTGGCTGGTAGGTGGGTGTGGCTGGTAGGTAGGTGTGGCTGGTAGGTGGGTGTGGCTGGTAGGTGGGTGTGGCTGGTAGGTGGGTGTGGCTGGTAGGTGGGTGTGGCCGGTAGGTGGATGTGGCTGGAAGGTGGGTGTGGCTGGTAGGTGGGTGTGGCTGGTAGGTGAGTGTGGCTGGTAGGTGGGTGTGGCTGGTAGGTGAGTGTGGCTGGTAGGTGGGTGTGGTCGGTAGGTGGGTGTGGCTGGTAGGTGGGTGTGGCTGGTAGGTGGGTGTGGCTGGTAGGTGGGTGTTGCTGGTAGGTGGGTGTGGCTGGTAGGTGGGTGTGGTCGGTAGGTAGTTGTGGCTGGTAGGTGGGTGAGGTCGGTAGGTGGGTGAAGAACAAAGGGATCCAAACCAATTATCTAAAACAATGTATGGCAGGCCGTCGTCCAAACAAAGGCCAGAGACCATTCCATGCACCTGCCAACCCTCTTGATTATGAATGGATAACGGTTTACGACTCACAACTGATTACGTTTAAACACTTCCGGAACAAGTGCTTCGCTGACGAATTTTGACTGAACCTCACAGCCCGTCCTCCAGACAAAGATTCAAAAGTGATTCCATGCACCCGCCAAAACCACTGTTTATGAATGAAAAGCGATAGGATTTCATTCATAAAACGAATCACAACTGCTGACGTTCGATCATATCCGGAAGAATTGCTTCCCTGACGAATTTTGTTTGAATCACAACGCTGTAAATGCTTCACCCACGTACTACAAATACAAATAATCGCCAACAGAACCTAAACACCTGACCTAACCTAACCTATACCTTTATATGCACAATATGCTAATATATTAAAATATTAATTTACATATGAGAAAATTCATGTTTTGAATAACCAGCATGTTAAAATGTATGAATGCGTCTGTGGGGTCGACCGCTGGATGGAATGGACTTGGGTCGAAGACGGGTTGGGGACGGAGAGTGCCCAACAATGACGACGGGGGCGTTACTTCCAAATTTGCCCAAATAATCTAATAAATGAAAACTCGTTCGATTTCAATCACACTTTTTTGACAAGTTGTATATGAAAAGGGTTTCATCTGGTTCAAGTCTCAGCATCGTAGCGTAAATAGGAAAGGAGAAAAAATATTGAAATTTGTTACAAATTTTCCAAAATGGTCAAAACCGATTAAGAAACTAAAATGTCAAATGAAATCATGTCTATGAATCTCAGTTATCACAATAGCATATATTAAAAACATATTATAACTAGTTTTATTAGAAAAAAATTAGTCAAAAGAAAGGCATTTTTTTTCTCTCTCTCTCTTTTGTTTATAAAGAGATTTGATTGAAACTTATACACCTGACTGCACGTAAGCCTATCTGTAAGGGTGCCAATTTTGGAGGAAATTGGTTGATGTCAACCTCAAGTCACAGATGGCAACACCTTAGACTTTATTTCATACTTATTTATTTTCAAGTAACATAAACGTTTATATATTTCTTTCATTTTTTAATTAATTTACATGAAACTTACACCTTATATGTAAAGTGTATGTCTCTAAAATCTTAAGGGAGCGTTTTTTTCTTGAGTTTATTTATTGATTTTAGAAATAGCAATAAACATGATATATTTGCATGATCTTATGGAGAACTTTGACTATTTGTATTAGGAAAACTAAAGACGATTTGGAAAACTCCCTGCTATAGATTCTTTATTATATGCTAATGTGTCAGAAAAGTGTCATATAATGATTATATCTGAAAGGTGTGTTTATATATTTACACATGAAAATGTGTAAAATTCGTTGAAAAAATAAAAAAAATAAAAACCTCCCTTACTATTTAGGCTACAGTACTGAAACTTGGAACAATTGCAGCCCTTTTCATATACAATTAGGTAAAAAATAATGGTTGACATTGAACAACTTAATTTTCCAGTGATAACGCCCCCTTAACCGACTCACCGGATTCAGACAGGGAGAGTGTCAACAGGGTGACATATGATGAGAGTGTCAACAGGGTGACATATGAGAGTGTCAACAGGGTGACATATGATGAGTGTCAACAGGGTGACATATGAGAGTGTCAACAGGGTGACATATGAGAGTGTCAACAGGGTGACATATGAGAGTGTCAACAGGGTGACATATGATGAGTGTCAACAGGGTGACATATGAGAGTGTCAACAGGGTGACATATGAGAGTGTCAACAGGGTGACATATGAGAGTGTCAACAGGGTGACATATGATGAGTGTCAACAGGGTGACATATGAGAGTGTCAAGAGGGTGACATATGAGAGTGTCAACAGGGTGACATATGATGAGAGTGTCAACAGGGTGACATATGAGAGTGTCAACAGGGTGACATATGATGAGTGTCAACAGGGTGACATATGAGAGTGTCAACAGGGTGACATATGAGAGTGTCAACAGGGTGACATATGAGAGTGTCAACAGGGTGACATATGATGAGTGTCAACAGGGTGACATATGATGAGTGTCAACAGGGTGACATATGAGAGTGTCAACAGGGTGACATATGAGAGTGTCAACAGGGTGACATATGAGAGTGTCAACAGGGTGACATATGAGTGTCAACAGGGTGACATATGAGAGTGTCAACAGGGTGACATATGAGAGTGTCAACAGGGTGACATATGAGAGTGTCAACAGGGTTACATATGAGAGTGTCAACAGGGTGACATATGAGAGTGTCAACAGGGTGAAATATGAGAGTGTCAACAGGGTGACATATGAGAGTGTCAACAGGGTTACATATGAGAGTGTCAACAGGGTGACATATGAGAGTGTCAACAGGGTGACATATGAGAGTGTCAACAGGGTGACATATGAGAGTGTCAACAGGGTGACATATGAGAGTGTCAACAGGGTGACATATGAGAGTGTCAACAGGGTGACATATGAGAGTGTGAACAGGGTGACATATGAGAGTGTGAACAGGGTGACATATGAGAGTGTGAACAGGGTGACATATGAGAGTGTCAACAGGGTGACATATGAGTGTCAACAGGGTGACATATGAGAGTGTCAACAGGGTGATTGAGGTTGTGTTCTCTGCCTCTGACGATGATGCTAGTGATTTTGAAGGAGTTTAAATGTGTGATGATATTTTCTGTATTTGGCCATTATTTTATTGGTATAACACCACATTCGTAATGGATTTTAATGAAAACAAAAAATTGTGTGCACAGCTGTTTTCAAGAATTGAAACGCCAGGATCTTACGCTGACTGATCATTACGAAAAATTGTCAAAGTTTTTCAGGTTAATATTGTTTGGATTTACAATAAAAAAATATAATATTTGTAATTGGTGGCATTTTGAGTAGAATTTCAAACCCTCTAATTTTGTACTTGGTCTATAAGACGACCCGTTGTTTTGGGTCCTTTATTTAAATTGTCAACCACAGAATCGAGGAAGTAAACAATTCAGTCACTTTGGCACTAGTGACTAGCTTCTCCTACCACCACTTTGTTTTATTATTTATGTGGAATACTTTAATAAACAAGGATACACAGTTACATAGTTGACTGTTACAAAATGTAGACTATAAGAGGAATTAACAGGAAGGGGGAAATAAATGTATATTTTATTGAGGGTGTTATAGTTTCCGTTCACCACAACCACAGAAACCACAACACCTACAATAAAGTTATAGTACAAATCCACAATGCAAAGTAAATATAAGGAAGAGGTGTGTGTGTGTGTGTATGTGTGTGTGTGTGTGTGTGTGTGTATGTGTGTGTGTGTGTGTGTGTGTGTGTGTGTGTGTGTGTGTGTGTGTGTGTGTGTGTGTGTGTGTGTGTGTGTGTGTGTGTGTGTGTGTGTGTGTGTGTGTGTGTGTGTGGGTGTGTGTGTGTGTGTGTGTGTGTGTGTGTGTGTGTGTGTGTGTGTGTGTGTGTGTGTGTGTGTGTGTGTGTGTGTGTGTGTGTGTGTGGGTGTGTGTGTGTGTGTATGTGTGTGTGTGTGTGTGTGTGTGTGTGTGTGTGTGTGTGTGTGTGTGTGTGTGTGTGTGTGTGTGTGTGTGTGTGTGTGTGTGTGTGTGTGTGGGTGTGTGTGTGTGTGTATGTGTGTGTGTGTGTGTGTGTGTGTGTGTGTGTGTGTATGTGTGTGTGTGTGTGTGTGTGTGTGTGTGTGTACTCACCTAATTGTACTCACCTAATTGTGCTTGCGGGGGTTGAGCTCTGGCTCTTTGGTCCCGCCTCTCAACCGTCAATCAACTGGTGTACAGATTCCTGAGCCTATTGGGCTCTATCATATCTACATTTGAAACTGTGAATGGAGTCAGCCTCCACCACATCACTTCCTAATGCATTCCATTTGCTAACTACTCTGACACTGAAAAAGTTCTTTCTAACGTCTCTGTGGCTCATTTGGGTACTCAGCTTCCACCTGTGTCCCTTTGTTCGCGTCCCACCAGTGTTGAAAAGTTCATCCTTGTTTACCCGGTCGATTCCCCTGAGGATTTTGTAGGTTGTGATCATGTCCCCCTTACTCTTCTGTCTTCCAGTGTCGTGAGGTGCATTTCCCGCAGCCTTTCCTCATAACTCATGCCTCTTAGTTCTGGGACTAGTCTAGTAGCATACCTTTGGACTTTTTCCAGCTTCGTCTTGTGCTTGACAAGGTACGGGCTCCATGCTGGGGCCGCATACTCCAGGATTGGTCTTACATATGTGGTGTACAAGATTCTGAATGATTCCTTACACAGGTTCCTGAACGCCGTTCTGATGTTAGCCAGCCTCGCATATGCCGCAGACGTTATTCTCTTTATGTGGGCTTCAGGAGACAGGTTTGGTGTGATATCAACTCCTAGATCTTTCTCTCTGTCTGTTTCATTAAGTACTTCATCTCCTATTCTGTATCCTGTGCCTGGCCTCCTGTTTCCACTGCCTAGTTTCATTACTTTGCATTTACTCGGGTTGAACTTCAACAGCCATTTGTTGGACCATTCACTCAGTCTATCCAGGTCATCTTGTAGCCTCCTACTATCATCCTCTGTTTCAATCCTCCTCATAATTTTTGCATCGTCGGCAAACATTGAGAGGAACGAGTCTATACCCTCTGGGAGATCATTTACATATACCAGAAACAGTATAGGTCCAAGGACTGACCCCTGCGGGACTCCACTTGTGACGTCTCGCCAATCTGAGACCTCACCCCTCACACAGACTCGTTGTCTCCTGTTGCTTAGGTATTCCTCTATCCACCGGAGTACCTTCCCTCTCACTCCAGCCTGCATCTCCAACTTTCGCACTAGCCTCTTGTGTGGCACTGTATCAAAGGCTTTCTGACAATCCAAAAATATGCAGTCTGCCCACCCTTCTCTTTCTTGCCTTATTTTTGTTGCCTGGTCGTAGAATTCAAGTAACCCTGTGAGGCAGGACCTGCCATCCCTGAACCCATGTTGATGCTGTGTTACAAAGTTCCTTCGCTCCAGATGCTCCACTAGTTTTTTTTCGCACAATCTTCTCCATCAGCTTGCATGGTATGCAGGTTAGGGACACTGGCCTGTAGTTCAGTGCCTCCTGTCTATCCCCTTTCTTGTATATCGGGACTACGTTAGCTGCTTTCCAAGTATCTGGCAGTTCCCCTGTTGCCAGTGATTTGTTATACACTATGGAGAGTGGTAGGCTCAGTTCTCTTGCTCCTTCCTTTAGAACCCAAGGGGAGATTCCATCTGGGCCTATAGCCTTCGTCACGTCCAACTCTAGTAAACACTTCCTTACTTCCCCACTGGTAATCTCAAACTCTTCCAGTGGTTCCTGGTTAGCTATTCCCTCACTTACCTCTGGAATTTCTCCTTGTTCTAAGGTGAAGACCTCCTGGAATTTCTTATTCAATTCCTCACACACTTCCTTGTCATTTGTAGTGAATCCTTCCGCCCCTATCCTTAATCTCATAACCTGTTCCTTTACTGTTGTTTTTCTCCTAATGTGGCTATGCAACAATTTAGGCTGAGTCTTTGCCTTGCTTGCGATGTCATTTTCGTATTGTCTTTCTGCCTCTCTTCTCATCCTGACATATTCATTCCTGGCATTCTGGTATCTTTCTCTGCTCTCCAGTGTCCTGTTATTCCTATAGTTTCTCCATGCCCTTTTACTTTGCTGCTTAGCTAGCCTACATCTTTGATTAAACCATGGGTTTCTCATCTTCATTTCTCTGTTTTCCTTTTGGACTGGGACAAACTTGTTTGCTGCGTCCTTGCACTTCTGCGTGATGTAATCCATCATATCTTGGGCCGTCTTTCCCCTGAGCTCTGTTTCCCATGCTATATCTGTTAGGAATTTTCTTATCCCCTCATAGTTTCCCTTTCGGTATGCTAACCTTTTGGTTTCGGTATCCCTCCTCGAGTTCAATAACCCTTCTTCAATCAAGTACTCAAACACCAGTACACTGTGGTCGCTCATTCCTACTGGGTCCTCAAAACCGATTTCTCTTATGTCGGAGTCGTTCAGAGTGAAGACTAGGTCGAGTCTCGCTGGTTCGTCATTGCCTCTCATCCTTGTGGGTTCTCCGACATGCTGCGTTAAAAAGTTGCTTGTCACCACCTCCAATAGTTTGGCTCTCCACGTATCCTCGCCTCCATGCGGTTCCTTGTTCTCCCAGTCAATCTTTCCGTGATTGAAGTCGCCCATGATGAGCAGGTGGGATCTATTTCTACAGGCAGCAGAGGCTGCCCTCTCAATTATAGTGTTAACTGCCTTGTTGTTGTTTTCATACTCTTGACTGGGTCTCCTGTCATTTGGTGGAGGGTTGTATATTACTACTACTACTATTCTTGGTCCTCCCATTGTTATGGTGCCTGCTATGTAGTCTCTGAACTCCTCACAGCCCGGGATGGCCATCTCCTTAAAACTCCATTCCCTTCTCATGAGTAGGGCCACTCCGCCTCCTCCTCTACCTTCCCTCTCTTTCCTTATTACTGTATACTCCTGGGGAAACACGGCATTCGTTATGATTCCAGAGAGTTTTGTTTCAGTGAGTCCGATTACATCTGGGTTAACTTCTTGTGCTCTTTCCCTTAGTTCACTTGTCTTGCTTGTGATCCCATCTATGTTCGAGTACATCACCCTGAAACTGACTCTCTTCTGCTTCTTTTCTGGGGGGGACCTTTGGGATCTGGGGTGAGTGGGAGCTGGGGGGACCTGGCACGGGGGGATTGGTGGAGGAGGGAGGGCTTGGGGTGGTGGGGGAGAGGGGGAGGGTACAGGGGGTGGATAAGAGGGGGAGGGTACAGGGGGTGGATAAGAGGGGGAGGGTACAGGGGGTGGATAAGAGGGGGAGGGTACAGGGGGTGGGTAAGAGAGGGAGGGTTGGGGAAGCATGGGGGGAGGAGAGGCTGTGGGGGATAGGGGAGATGGGGGGGCTTGGGGGGAGAGAAAAGGGTGGAGGGCTTGGGGGGCGTGGGGGAAAAGGGAGGGCTGAGGTGGGTGAGGAAGAGGGGAGGGTTTAGGGGAGTGGGGGAGAGGGGAAGACTTAGGTGGGGTGGGGGAGAGTGGGGGGCTTAGGGGGGAGGGGGAGAAGGGAGGGCATGGGGGTGGGAGAGACGGGAAGGCATGTGGGAGAAGGGAGGGCATGGGGGATGGGGGAGAAGGGAGGTCCTGGGGAGAGGGGTGAGGGGGAGAAGGGGGGTGAGTGGGGGGAGGGGGGTGGGTGGGGGGAGGGTGCCCTAGGTGGGTACTTAGTGGGGGGCTGACAGGGGATGGGGCAGGTTGGGTGTCTGTTGGGTAGAATTTGGGGGTGGTGCCCCAATCCCTGTGGCTGTTGCACTGTTTGAGGAGGGTTCTCCACTTCCCTCTGGGATTGTAGGGTTCTGGGTTGTGGTACTCTGATTTCCTTCTCTCTCCCTGCGCTCCTTCCTCGCGTCTGCTGTTCGTATTCTCTCTTCCCTTGTCATATCCCTCTGCAGGAATATTTTCTTGAACTTCTCTACACCTTTTAGACAACACTTCCTTGCTAGCAGTTCCTCTTTCGCGATTTCGCTCATGAAAACCACCTTTATCATTCGGTCTCTGTCCTTGTTGTACTTTCCAAGCCTGAAAACCTTTTCAACATTTCGCTCAGCTCCCTCCATCCTTACCTCTTTAAGGATCTCTTTAATCATGTTTTTGTCCTTGTCTCTCCGCTCCTTTGGTCTGGTCCCTGTTTGTTCTTCAATGCCTGCTACTACTACTGCTCTATTTCTCTCTATCAGCCGGCTAGTACATCTAGCTGCTTCCTGAGAGGAAGCCACTTCCATGGCAACTTCCTTAACCGCAGACCTAGCTTCAGGGCTCTTTTTAAGCATTTCAGCAAATGAGATCTGGGTTGTGGTGGTCCCCTCCACAGTAGCATTCCCATCTCCCTGGGGTACGGTTTGTGCCTGGTATTGTGGAAGAGTCTCCTTTAGGTATCTTATCTCCTCCTTTGCTGCCCTTAAATCATCTTGCAGGTTGGCTACTGTCTCCCTCATTACCCTCAGTCCTTCACTGAATTCATTCAGTGAACTTCACTGTGTGTGTGTGTGTGTGTGTGTGTGTGTGTGTGTGTGTGTGTGTGTGTGTGTGTGTGTGTGTGTGTGTGTGTGTGTGTGTGTGTGTGTGTGTATGTGTGTGTGTGTGTGTGTGTGTGTGTGTGTGTGTGTGTGTGTGTGTGTGTGTGTGTGTGTGTGTGTGTGTGTGTGTGTGTGTGTGTGTGTGTGTGTGTGTGTGTGTGTGTGTGTGTGTGTGTGTGTGTATGTGTGTGTGTGTGTGTATGTGTGTGAGTATTCACCTAGTTGTATTCACCTATTTGTGCTTGCGGGGGTTGAGCTCTGCTCTTTCGGCCCGCCTCTCATCTGTCAATCAACTGTTTCTACAGTTGTTTTTTTCGCACACCACACACACCAGGAAGCAGCCCGTGTCAGTTGACTAACTCCCAGGTACCTATTTACTGCTAGGTAACAGGGGCATAGGAAACTCTGCCCATCGTTTCTCGTCGGCGCCAGGGATCGAACCCGGAACCACAGGATCAAGTGACTAGCGTGCTGTCCGCTCGGCCGGCCGGCTCCCATCTGTGTGTGTGTGTGTGTGTGTGTGTGTGTGTGTGTGTGTGTGTGTGTGTGTGTGTGTGTGTGTGTGTGTGTGTGTGTGTGTGTGTGTGTGTGTGTGTGTGTGTGTGTGTGTGTGTGTGTGTGTGTGTGTGTGTGTGTGTGTGTGTGTGTGTGTGTGTGTGTGTGTGTGTGTGTGTGTGTGTGTGTGCGTGTGTGTGTGTGTACTCACCTATTTGTACTCACCTAGTTGTGCTTGCTGGGGTTGAGCTTTGGCTCTTTGGTCCCGCCTGTCAACTGGTGTACAGATTCCTGAGCCTACTGGGCTCTATCATATCTACATTTAAAACTGTGTATGGAGTCAGCCTCCACCACATCACTGCCTAATGCATTCCATCCGTTAACTACTCTGACACTGAAAAAGTTCCTTCTAACGTCTCTGTGGCTCATGTGAGTACTCAGTTTCCACCTGTGTCCCCTTGTTCGCGTCCCACCAGTGTTGAATAGTTTATCCTTGTTTACCCGGTCGATTCCTCTGAGGATTTTGTAGGTTGTGATCATGTCTCTCCTTACTCTTCTGTCTTCCAGTGTCGTAATGTGCATTTCCCGCAGCCTTTCCTCGTAACTCATGCCTCTTAGTTCTGGGACTAGTCTAGTGGCATACCTTTGGACTTTTTCCAGTTTCGTCTTGTGCTTGACAAGGTACGGGCTCCATGCTGGGGCCGCATACTCCAGGATTGGTCTTACATATGTGGTGTACAAGATTCTGAATGATTCCTTACACAGGTTCCTGAACGATGTTCTGATGTTAGCCAGCCTCGCATATGCCGCAGACGTTATTCATTTTATGTGGGCTTCAGGAGACAGGTTTGGTGTGATATCAACTCCTAGATCTTTCTCTCTGTCCGTTTCATTAAGGACTTCACCTCCTATTCTGTATCCTGTGTTTGGCCTCCTATTTCCACTGCCTAGTTTCATTACTTTGCATTTACTCGGATTGAACTTCAACAGCCATATGTTGGACCATTCACTCAGTCTGTCTAGGTCATCTTGTAGCCTCCTACTATCGTCCTCAGTTTCAATCCTCCTCATAATTTTTGCATCATCGGCAAACATTGAGAGAAACGATTCTATACCCACTGGGAGATCATTTACATATATCAGAAACAGTATAGGTCCAAGGACTGACCACTGCGGGGCTCCACTCGTAACGTCTCGCCAATTTGAGACCTCACCCCTCACATTGACTCGTTGTCTCCTGTTGCTTAGGTACTCCTGTATACAACGGAGTACCTTCCCTTTCACTCCAGCCTGCATCTCCAGCTTTTTCACTAGCCTCTTGTGTGGCACTGTATCAAAGGCTTTCTGACAATCCAAAAATATGCGTCTGCCCACCCTTCTCTTTCTTGCCTTATTTTTGTTGCCTGATCGTAGAATTCAAGTAACCCTATGAGGCAGGACCTGCCATCCCTGAATCCATGTTGATGCTGTGTTACAAAGTTCTTTCGCTCCAGGTGCTCCACTAGCTTTCTTCGCACAATCTTCTCCATCAGCGTGCATGGTATGCAGGTTAGGGACACTGGCCTGTAATTCAGTGCCTCCTATCTATCCCCTTTCTTGTATATCGGGACTACATTAGCTGCTTTCCAAATTTCTGGCAGTTCCCCCTGTTGCCAGTGATTTGTTACACACTATGGAGAGTGGTGTCATGTTCACAGAAAATGGTACCATCCGTTTTCTATGTGCGGCGGAGCAGACGCCAGAGAAGGTAAACAGAAGCGTACAGGACGCCCGCCAAGCTTGGCAGCTACTAGTTATGTAACATCTTAAGTATTAAAGTCAGTAACCAAGCAATGGCTTTACATCAACCCTACAACCAAGACTTCCTCAGTAACACACAAACACCACATTGGCGACGAGGATGAACTGTGAACGCAGGTATTTGTTCAACTTCAAACACAAGGGAGAAGCATGCTGCCTGGAGGAGGAAGAGAAGCTGTGAGCACCATACCCGATGCTATGTGCTAAACGATGCTGTGTGCTAACTGACGCTGTGTGCTAAACGATGCTATGTGCTAACCAATGTTATGTGCTAACGAATGCTATGTGCTACCCCAAGCTATGTGCTGACTGAAGAAACTGTGTACTGAGGAATCTGCCGACGCGGTGTACGAAACGACGCTTTGATGCTGTATACAAAACCCGATGTTTTGTATACGAAACGCGCTCTGTGCTAAAATTCTTCACGCTGTGAACTGACTGCTGTGCCAACTGCTGCACCAACTGCTGCACCAACTGCTGCACCAACTGCTACACCAACTGCTGTACCAACTGCTGCACCAACTGCTGCACCAACTGCTGCACCAACTGCTAACTACTGCTGTGCTGCCGTGAGTAGGAACAACACATGTACACGAGGGCTAGGTAAGAAGTCAGTTGCTGCTATATTGTGCACTGTTGTGAACTTTTGTATTAAAATGATTATGTGCTTTGGAAAATTAAAGTAATTACAGTGAATTCTTAACTAACATATACAGTGCAGTAAGTGTTTAATATTTTGAGGAACATTTAAGTGATAAGTTTACATTTATTCAGTAAAAAATGGCAAATATACCTCAGTTTCCTGCATTTGATCCTGACTGTGATCAGACAAACCTGTCACAGAGGTGGGTCAAATGGCTTAAAAGGTTTGAAATTTTTTTGATAGTTTCTGACATCAAAAGTGCTGAAAGAAAGCGTGCCTTTCTACTTCATTATGCAGGTGATAGAGTTTGTGACATCTTTGATACACTGAAAGTCACTGGTGGTGCCAAGGATTATGACATTGCCAAAGCCAAACTAACAGAGCATTTCAAACCAAAGCAAAATACTGCAATGGAAATTATGCATTTCAGGAGAGCCAGAAAACTCTCTAATGAAACCGTCGATCAATACCACACACGTCTGCAGGGTTTAGCAGCCCATTGTGAGTTTGCTGATGTTGACAAAGAAATCAAACAGCAAATAATTGAATCATGCACATCTACACATCTCCGTCGAAGAGCTCTAGAACTTGTTGACGATGAAAGTTCTCTTACCAAGATACTGGATATTGCTCGTCGAATGGAAGATGCTGCACGTGATGCTCGTGTCATGGAGAGCAGTGCCAACAACGATTCTGCCACTGTTACTAACAGTGATGAGGTACATAAGGTTCAGGGAGGACATCGTAATCAAAGAAGATATCATGCCAAACCTAACAGTAAATTGAGCCGAGAACCACATCACAACTGGAGTCAAGGAACAAGACTCAAGCAGTCACAACGCCCCACATCAGAGGGTATCAACAATAAATGTTACAATTGTGGAGGAGACTACCCACACCAAGATAATGTTTGTCCTGCTCAAGGTAAGAAGTGCTATGAGTGTGGAAAACTAGGTCATTTTGGTGCTATGTGTCGTTCTGCACTAAAGAAACCACAGTCTATGAATATAAGCACTGTACGAGGATCAGGTCATAGGGGTCGAGGTGGCAAACACAATATTGCACCTCATATCCAGAATGTTAATAATGTACAAGACAACATTTCATTACAACCAGTCTCAGTTGACAGTGAATGTGATTATACTTATGGAGTACAAACAATCACAAAATGGAATGATCTTCCAAACAACCCAGAGACATGTGTATACATTGCTGGTATTTGTCTCAAAGTTCTCATTGACACTGGATCAAACATTGACACCATTGCTGAGTGCCACTATGAGAAATTTAAAAAACAGTTCCCAAAACTTGTAAACTACAATGGCAAAGCCACTGCCTATGCTTCAAAGGTAGCCTTGCCAGTGATTGGAACTTTCACTGCAGAGATTAAGTCAAAGAGTGCAATGCTCACTACTACATTCCATGTTGTTAGGAATGCAAAGGAGTCTTTACTCAGTTACAAGACTTCAACCAAATTGAGGCTACTTCAGCTTTCTAATGTTGTAGCAGTGGAATCGGCAAACAATGTTGATGCTATTGTTGCTGAATTTTCTGATCGATTTAAATCCATAGGTTGTTATTCTGATAGCAAAGTACATCTACATATCAACCCAGATGTAATTCCAGTTGCCCAACCACATCGCCGACAACCATTCCATACTCGCAAGAAAGTCGATGCCGAACTGGATAGGCTGATGGAACTAGATATCATTGAACCAGTAACAGGCCCAACACCATGGGTAAGCCCAATTGTCACTCCACCAAAGCCGAGGAATCCAGATGAGATACGCATTTGTGTGGACATGCGTGTTCCCAACAAGGCAATAATGCGTGAACGCCATCCTACACCCACTGTAGATGATATGATCTACCGCTTGAACGGTGCAACTGTATTCAGCAAGTTAGATTTAAACAAGGGCTATCATCAGCTTGAACTTGATGAGGAGAGTCGCTTCATCACAACGTTTACGAGACATCGAGGTCTGTATAGGTACAAGCGCCTGAGTTTTGGTATCAACAGTGCTGCCGAGGTATTCCAGCACATCATCAGCCAGGTATTGCAAGACATACCTAATGCTGACAACATGTCTGATGACATCATTGTTTATGGCCGTACCCAAGCTGAACACGACAAAGCTCTTCGTGCAACATTGCAACGCTTACGAGAAAAGAATCTGACGTTAAGCCGAGCAAAGTGTGAGTTCAATCAACGTAAAATTGAATTCTTTAGACATGTACTTAGTGACAAAGGTCTGTCTCCAGATCCTAAGAAAGTTGCTGATATCAAGAATGCTGCACCTCCTTCAACGTCCACTGAAGTACAAAGTTTTCTGGGAATGGCAAACTACTGTTCTACCATTACGAAGCCTCTACGTGAGCTCCTGAAGAATAATGCATCATGGTACTGGAGAGATATCGAGCAAAATGCATTTGATGCTGTGAAAGATGCACTAGTAGAGAATGCGACTGCTGCATACTTTGATCCATCAATGGACACTGAGTAAACGGTGGATGCTAGTCCTGTTGGATTAGGTGCTGTTTTAGCCCAACACAAACCTGGTCAACCAGATTCCAGAGTAGTAATTGCATACGCCAGCTGTTCTCTCACAGATGTTGAGCAACGATACAGTCAGACAGAGAAGGAAGCTCTTGCTCTTGTATGGGGCTGTGAACACTTCAATGTGTATCTGCTTGGTGTGCCCTTCACCACGATAGTCACTGACCACAAACCGTTGGAGACCATCTTCAATAATCCAATGTCCAAACCACCAGCTCGCATTGAAAGATGGGCTCTTCGTCTGCAACCATACAACTTTACGGTGAAATACAAGCCGCGTGCAGGCAATCCCTCTGATTACATCAGTCGACATCCTGCCAACAGTTTCACCATCACCAAGCATCAGCAAGTTGCCGAGGAATATGTACACTCTGTAACCTGTGATGCAGTCCCTAAGGCTCTCACTCTTGATGAAATCCATACTGCAACCCTAGAGGACCCAACTCTGCAAGCAACAGTGGATGCATTGACTAAGAAAAAGTTTCCACGCATCCCACCCTCAGGAGTTGACCAAGATGCATTCAAAGCACTTGAACGCATCCAGACAGAATTAAGTGTTACGCAACAACGCGACACCGTGCTGCGAGGTACTCGTATCGTCATTCCAGCTGTTATCCAGCAACGTGCTCTGAAGCTTGCACATCAAGGACACTAAGGTCTTGTTAGGACCAAACAGCTGCTACGAGAAAAGGTGTGGTTTCCTGGCATTGATCATCAAGCAAAGGATATGCATGATGCCTGTGTCCCTTGCCAAGCTGCAGTGGATACTTCAAGACCAACACCTCTACAACCTTCACCACTACCTGCTGCACCATGGACGGAAGTATCGATGGACTTCTGCAGACCACTACCAACTAGAGAGTACTTGATGGTAGTCATTGATGATCACTCACGTTATCCAGAAGTAGAAATCATCACTTCCACATCTGCAAAGGCTGTCATCCCGAAACTCGACAAGATCTTTTCAAACTTTGGCATTCCTGAAGTTGTCAAGACGGACAATGGACCGCCATTCAATGGACAAGACTTCGTCAACTTTGCTGAGCATATTGGATTCAAACACCGCCGTGTGATGCCACTACATCCTCAAGCAAATGGAGAAGTTGAGCGATTCATGCAACCTCTCATGAAAGCGGTGCGCTGTGCTCATGCCGAAGGACGATCCTGGAAACAAGCTATGTATGCTTTTCTCAGGAACTACCGTGCAACACCACATAGAACACTGGGCAAGTCACCTGGCGAACTTTTATTTGGACGTCCTATGAGGATCTCACTACCTGTCATGCCAGCCGAGGTAACAGATACACGTCTCGCTCAGGAGGATGCACTAGCCAAGGGCAAAATGAAAATTGCTCATGATCAACGTGCAAAGGAACAATTCATAAAGGTTGGAGACACTGTTCTCGTTAAAAAGAAAAAAGAGGGAAAGCTAGATATGCCGTATGATACAAAACCATATAAAGTGATTAGTGTAAAAGGAACTATGGTAACAGCTAGTAATAGAGATCATAGTATAACACGTAATATGGCTTATTTCAAAGTGATTCCAACTAGTGTAGAAAATGATGAAGTGCAAAGTCGTGCAAAAGAAAAAGAAAAAATGAGTTATAACTCAATAAACAATTCATCAAAGGATGTTATGGTATTTGGGGACTCTCGTCCTAAACGTCATGTTAAACGCCCTACACGATTTGATAATTAATTGTGTTCCTATGTAATACAAAGTATTTACTTGTTATGCTGAACTAAATTTAATATTGTTTGAATAATGCAGATCTCTCATTCAATATTTTGTAACTTTGTATTACAGTTTCTTTCATGTTGTTTAACATTGCATATGTATTTTTAACATTGAAATCCTTTCTGGTAAAGATTAAGTTGTTTAAATTCTTTGTGTGCCTAATTAATGTTAAATGTATGCAGTATCTCTTGATATGTTAATAACTTACTTTGTGTCAATAACTTTGCTTTGTGCTACAAGCATGGTAGACATCCTGTATTCATTCTTTTTAAAGAAAAGGAGGGATGTCATGTTCACAGAAAATGGTACCATCCGTTTTCTATGTGCGGCGGAGCAGACGCCAGAGAAGGTAAACAGAAGCGTACAGGACGCCCGCCAAGCTTGGCAGCTACTAGTCATGTAACATCTTAAGTATTAAAGTCAGTAACCAAGCAATGGCTTTACATCAACCCTACAACCAAGACTTCCTCAGTAACACACAAACACCACAAGTGGGAGGCACAGTTCTTCTGCTCCTTCCTTTAGTATCCAAGGGGAGATTCCATCTGGGCCTACAGCCTTTGTCACATCGAACTCTAGTAAACACTTCCTGACTTCCCCGCTGGTAATCTCAAACTCTTCCAGTGGTTCCTGGTTAACTATTCCCTCTCTCATCTCTGGGATTTCTCCTTGCTCTAAGATGAAGACCTCTTGGAATTTCTTATTCAGTTCCTCACACACTTCCTTGTCGTTTGTAGTGAATCCTTCTGCCCCTATCCTTAATTTCATAACCTGTTCCTTTACTGTTGTTTTTCTCCTGATGTGGCTATGCAGCAATTTAGGCTGAGTCTTTGCCTTGCTTGCGATGTCATTTTCGTATTGTCTTTCTGCCTCTCTTCTCATCCTGACATATTCATTCCTGGCACTCTGGTATCTTTCTCTACTCTCCAGTGTCCTGTTATTCCTATAGTTTCTCCATGCCCTTTTACTGTGCTGCTTAGCTAGCCTACATCTCTGATTAAACCATGGGTTTCTCAGCTTCATTTCACTGTTTTCCTTTTGGGCTGGGACAAACTTGTTTGCTGCGTCCTTGCACTTCTGCGTGATGTAGTCCATTCTATCTTGGGCCGTCTTTTCCCTGAGCTCTGTTTCCCATGCTATATCTGTTAGGAATTTTCTTATCTCCTCATAGTTTCCCTTTCGGTATGCTAACCTTTTGGTTTCGGTATCCCTCCTCGAGTTCAATAACCCTTCTTCAATATGGTACTCAAACACCAATACACTGTGGTCGCTCATTCCTACTGGGGCCTCAAAACCGATTTCTCTTATGTCAGAGTGTGTGTGTGTGAGTGTGTGTGTGTGTGTGTGTGTGTGTGTGTGTGTGTGTGTGTGTGTGTGTGTGTGTGTGTGTGTGTGTGTGTGTGTGTGAGTGTGTGTGTGTGTGTGTGTGTGTGTGTGTGTGTGTGTGTGTGTGTGTGTGTGAGAGAGTTTTATGTGTAACTTTTGAGAAGTTTTGGAATAAATTGAAATTGGTATAAAGAATTTTATCTCGGAAAATTTCTAAGAATTTTCTTTATTCTTTAACCTTTATTCCTGTCGTGATATTCAACTAGGTCGCCTGAGGAAGGACTTGCTTAGCTAACACACCTGTGTAGTAAGCAGCTCATTCCTCACTTTGGGACCATGTATGAACAATTGACTAGGCGCGAGCAAACGCCGAGACCCCAATGAAAATTGAAATCCCCTCTCTTAGGCCGCCGACCTTCGCCATTCGCCGAAGCGAATCTAACGAATAAGTCAAGGGCTCTCACAACAATAATTTATTGTTGTGTGGTGCCGTATATTTGATCTAAAGCTCAGAATTAGTCTCAACTTTATTAGTCGAGTGTGAAGAACACTTGCATAACAATAATAATGTGTGGGGGTGTAAGGAAAAGACAGTGTTAACCATAACAACTTAGTTTATTCAATAAAGTTCTAACTACTACAACAAAACAAAAAGAAATGTCAATGACGTTACTCGAAATCCTTCCTGTGACACTATCAATGACAGCTAGACACCAGCCCCTCGGACTGCATAATGAACTAACTTGAACATAAGCGTGACCACAGAGGAATCAACAAGAAACAAGAACTAACAGATCTATAATCACAATTACAGCAAATGACACAGTGGGTTCTGAAACACGTCTCCAGTAACCTCCTAACTGTTCTACGCCTCAGTGCAGTCTACTCCTGCAACAGCAGTTGCAATGCAATCAAATCAGTGGTCTTTCAATGACAACAATAACTAATGGGTTCACTGGCAACTCCAGCACCCTTCCTCAAATTAATCCTTACGTTAACACTCCGTCCCACGGACGATCAACAATCAATAACAATTGATTTACGTTAATAACACAATAACATTTACGTTAATAACAAGGTAACATTTACGTTAAATTAACAACTCTTACAACTGTCACTAGTAACGCGGAAATTACACAACACTCTACCCGTCGAGCATTCAGTGAGAAAATCCTATTAATCCCTGTACTTCCAGACAGCTGATTAATCTCTTTACTAGTTACGTTAATTTACGTTAATCGGTTACTAATCACTCAGCGATGGTAAACTCTGATTTACAATGTCCAAAGTGCTAAGAGAACGGTAATCACTCGTGATTACCTTTAGAGTAATTAATTACTATCCTCAAGATCAATAATTAAACAATTAAAATACGCAACCTTTCACACTGGCTCAGCAATTTACATTATGGATTGAATTCCGTCTAAGCCTTCCATACTCAGACCAATTCAGGTGGCTAATAACAGTAATTAGCACCACGTTTACGTTATTCTAAAATGACGTTACTCCTCCCACGAGTCAATCAAGTGCCGGTACTTCCGGGCAGATAAATAACGACGTTACGTTAATGGATCAATGTAGCCTTCGTGTGAGTCGATCAAACAAGGATCGAGGTTAATTACTTTGACTTCCTGAAAGACGTCAATTACCCGGCCCACTGACCGTTAATTACGACAGACAATACTCTAATTATTATCTGGCTGATGGCTAGACTCCTCGAGACTTCGAAACATTTTCGAAATATATTCCTCCTTGTTTAAAATAACAATAGTGCTGGATTTATCAGCCTTTGTTATATGAATGGAAGGATCGGCTCTTAACTCCTGTAAGCTTCGTCTGAATCTTTCGGGAAAATTGTTTGTTTGGGGCGTCAACATTGAACCATAAACAATACCTTTAACCAGGTTTAGGTTTTGTGAAGACAGAGAGTTATGTTTTTCAAGCTGTAACAATGAACTAGCAATTTTAACTGCAGAAGGTTGATTTGAAATGGCAAAAGACATACCATAACCCAAAGCAGTAACCACATTTTCACCTATCGTTTTAATAATGTATGCAGTGAAAGGATTCGCCCAAAGAATGTGTTATGTTTACCATATTTCTCTGGGTTTGAGAATATTGTCAAGGCCTTGAAACTTTTTAATATAGATGTAATGTTTAGCTACGAAAACACTGTTGGTAAGCTATTAGTAAGGAACAGCCCTCGTAGTGATAATTGCGTCATTTATAAAATACCTTGTAAGGAATGTAATAAGTTCTACGTCGGGCAAACATCTAAAGATTTAAAATGTAGAATATCGCAACATAAATACTCTGTAAGACATGGCCAATTGTCTAATGCTTTGTTTGTGCATTTGTCAGAAAAAGCTCACCAAATTGATTGGGAGAGTGCTTCTTCAATAACAAATTGTAAAAGCACCTATAACAGAAACATAATTGAATCTGCTTTGATACAGATCACCAAAGAAAGTAATTTGAATATTAGCAGTGGTCTATATAACTTAGATCCATTTCTAATAGATCAGCTAAAGGGCGATTTAAGTAGAATCATTGAAAAACATTTGTCTCACTAATTTATTGTATATATTTACTTCTTTATGTTATAATTACCTATATATTATGCTTGTATGTCTACTGTATCAGATGGGCCATTGGGCTACATCGGATGGGCCAATTGGGTGCATTTGATGGGCCAATGGGCCGTCTGCGTTGTCCAAGTATTGTACCTCACCTTACTTCACCACTCCTTCCTGCCTATTTATACCCATCACTCGATCTGTAAAATGACCTTCTGAAGATGTATTTAATATACGAAAGTACTTAAGGAAATTTCCTGTTTCATTTTTCCTCCGTGGTCTGACATTGTCATATATGTATATATATATATATATATATATATATATATATATATATATATATATATATATATATATATATATATATATATATATATATATATATATATATATATATATATATATATATATATATATATATATATATATATATATATATATATATATATATATATATATATATATATATATATATATATATGTAAATCACACTTGTCACGGCCCTGGGAACAATACATGAAATTAAGACCACACTGTGGTACACTCCACAATAATCATTGACAGGAATCACTGGCATTACACATACCTGAGCGCTCAGTGTTGGAATTCCACACCTATATATATATATATATATATATATATATATATATATATATATATATATATATATATATATATATATATATATATTTATATATATATATATATATATATATATATATATATATATGTAAATCACACTTGTCACGGCCCTGGGAACAATACATGAAATTAAGACCACACTGTGGTACACTCCACAATAATCATTGACAGGAATCACTGGCATTACACATACCTGAGCGCTCAGTGTTGGAATTCCACACCTGCAAGACCACACATGGAAATGATATCACTCCGTCCCACGGACGATCAAAAATGATTAAACCACAATGGAATACTATAATTATTACATGGACATCCTCTCAGTCCTTGGCTAATCTATGTATACTCTGTTCCCGTGTGTACCCACACACACACACGCACTGTACGTCTGTGTACACCAGACTTAGTCCCTCTGGACTGACAAGATAAGGGTGATAATCTCCTCGTCTACACTCCACTCCACCTGAACAGGTGCTGCGTGACAATGTGACGGAACACTTGACCTCGAATTCAAGCTTTAGAGACTACTAATCACCAGAAATACACACATAGGTACTTACTCATTCACACTGCCGGCTACACACCATTCTCATACATCAGGCACCCCGCTATAGGTGGCTGGCTCGCTCCGGGTGGCGTAGGCGGCGGTAGTACCTTACGTGGTATTTATTCGAAAAATTGGCACACACTCGAACCCCGTTCGTACCCAGGTGACGCGCACAACGATACCGTCTCACACCAACATGGGAAATTTGCCTTGACACTGACACGAATTTCCCCGTTCCCATCGACTGCTACAGAGCACTAGCAAGTCTAATCATCACTGGTATGGGATCTACGAGTCTGTTACTGCTCGTATGCACATTCCCCACGATCCCAGATCCCTGTACCTCTACCCCCTGTACACAATGTCTTAAACCCCTCCAAGCGACGACATCGGCCGGATTCTGTGACGACCGCTGTCGTTGGTGAAGCAGGAAGCATCAGCAGTTGAGTAGTCCAGCCACCACGACGCCCTATACTTCAATTTGGCCGAATTGAGTACAGAGAGCGTCTTGACAAGGTGGCAGCTGGGTTCAGAATGATGCTCACACCGGCTATTCCCGCGTCCTTCTCGAAATAACCAATGAGAGGAAGGCATACAGCGGCCTACCCCTCTCATCCAATCAGCGACGGTGTAGCATAGCCGCTAGGGCAACTCCAAGATGGCCGACCAACATGGCGGCTCAAGATGTTTTCTAAGATGGCGGCTGTTTCCATGACAAAGACTCAAGTGGCCAGCGAGCGCGGGAGGCCCACAGCTCACCCACGCCTGGGCCTAGCTGTTTCCGTGCAAAGTTGTCACGCTCCAAGCTACACAAGGAGATGATGCTATCAGCTCTAGCACTGTCCACAGTCATGCCACCCCGGCCAGGGTAACATTTATGGACTGCTGATGACTGGGGCTCTCACATGAGCCCAAACACTAGATGTTTCGGTTGCTGGTTACCAAACTTAAGTCCGCCCACTTAACAAGTGCACTTAACAAGTGTACTGGCTCCCACAGGCATAAGAGCACTATTGTAAGTGAGCTGGTGAACCATCCCCCCACAGTGTGTGTGTGTGTGTGTGTGTGTGTGTGTGTGTGTGTGTGTGTGTGTGTGTGTGTGTGTGTGTGTGTGTGTGTGTGTGTGTGTGTGTGTGTGTGTGTGTGTGTGTGAGTGTGTGTGTGTGTGTGTGTGTGTGTGTGAGTGTGTGTGTGTGTGTGTGAGTGAGTGTGTGCGTGTGTTTGTGTGTGCCGGTTAATGTGTGGTGGAGCCATTAAGAGTGTGGCGTAGCACACTACAAAACACAGTTCCAGGAGCAGGTGCAGTGCTCACTCGGCCGACTCTGGAAAAGTTATATAGAACTGCACACGCCTGTGATGAAGTGGTATCTGAATAGTGAATATGAAATGGTGTCTCATCGGGGAAAATGATTTGGAATTGTATAATGAATATAAAGTGATATTAACTATTATGTAGGGAGTGATATGTTGAAAATTAAATAGCATTCATTAGATCACGAGGCCTTCCTCTCACTTCCCGACCCCCCCCCTCTCTGGCCCTCATTCCTTTTCTCTCGCTCTCCCTTCTCTTTTCCTTGGCCTCTCTTTTGCCTCCTTTCACTTCCTTATTGTGACCTAAATATAAATAGTGAAGAGCTGGACCCCCGCCATTAGCGGTAATGGTGAGAGAACTCTCTCTTTACTTTTGGTCCCTCATCTCTCTCTCTCTCTCTCTCTCTCTCTCTCTCTCTCTCTCTCTCTCTCTCTCTCTCTCTCTCTCTCTCTCTCTCTCTCTCTCTCTCTCTCTCTCTCTCTCTCTCTCTCTCTCTCTCTCTCTCTCTCTCTCTCTCTCTCTCTCTCTCTCTCTCTCTCTCTCTCTCTCTCTGTCTCTCTCTGTCTCTCTCTGTCTCTCTCTCTCTCTCTCTCTCTCTCTCTCTCTCTCTCTCTCTCTCTCTCTCTCTCTCTCTCTCTCTCTCTCTCTCTCTCTCTCTCTCTCTCTCTCTCTCTCTCTCTGTCTCTCTCTCTCTCTCTCTCTCTCTCTCTCTCTCTCTCTCTCTCTCTCTCTCTCTCTCTCTGTCTCTGTCTCTCTCTGTCTGTCTCTGTCTCTGTCTCTCTCTGTCTCTCTCTCTCTCTCTCTCTCTCTCTCTCTCTCTCTCTCTCTCTCTCTCTCTCTCTCTCTCTCTCTCTCTCTGTCTCTCTCTCTGTCTGTCTGTCTCTCTCTCTCTCTCTCTCTCTCTCTCTCTCTCTCTCTCTCTCTCTCTCTCTCTCTCTCTCTCTCTCTCTCTCTCTCTCTCTCTCTCTCTCTCTCTCTCTTTCTCTCTCTGTCTGTCTGTCTCTCTCTCTCTCTCTCTCTCTCTCTCTCTCTCTCTCTCTCTCTCTCTCTCTGTCTCTCTCTCTCTCTGTCTCTCTCTCTCTGTCTCTGTCTCTCTCTCTCTCTCTCTCTCTCTCTCTCTCTCTCTCTCTCTCTCTCTCTCTCTCTCTCTCTCTCTCTCTCTCTCTCTCTCTCTCTCTCTGTCTCTCTCTGTCTCTCTCTGTCTCTCTCTGTCTCTCTCTCTCTCTCTCTCTCTCTCTCTCTCTCTCTCTCTCTCTCTCCCTCTCTCTCTCTCTCTCTCTTTCTCTCTCTTTCTCTCTCTGTCTCTCTCTCTCTCTCTCTCTCTCTCTCTCTCTCTCTCTCTCTCTCTCTCTCTCTCTCTCTGTATATTCCCCCTGCGACGATCCTATAATTAACCCTACAATAACAATTTACCGGACACGTATTGATGTTCCTATTAGTCTAATCTTCCTCTATGTGTGAAGAAATTTGTGTCCCTTATTGTAATAATTACAAACATTTCCCAGTTTTCTACATTCATGCACGTTTTGGTTAGTGCCATAATGTCTAGGGTTCTGGTGCACATAATGGCTTTGTTTATATATTGTGCAGCCTTGGCTCGTGTATTTTGTGAAGCACACATTTAGGGTGTTGTTTTGATGCGTTTAGTCGGCTGATAATATTTTAAACAAAACTGTTCACATTGTTCACAACTTTTGTTTATATTTTTGTCTCCTGCCTCAAAAATGTTCTGTGGCATTTTTTAATTGTTTTCATCAAGCTCAAAAATTGCACCGTGTCATCTGAAAACATTGAATTTTGGCGAGTAAACAAGACTAATATTTTTGGCAAAAGTCACTTCATAGCCAAAATAACACCTTTCAGGTTCTTGCTTTCACTTTACAGCTGTCTGGCTGGACCTCAGATAAAGCGCTGTTTGACCACTCGTCCCACCGATGCTCCGAGCACTCCCTCGGTATGGCGGTCACGCTCCAGAGAGACTGGCTCAGCTCAAACACAAACTTGAGAGAAGACATACTGTACGCCGTCAGTATTTATACCCAGTTAAACCTACGGTAGGTTAACATTCAGAAACAAGAACAAGAGCATTCATTAAACACTACCGTCCACCGCAGGTCGCCTCACATTAAGGTCAATTGAAACTGAATGATTCAGTATATTCGTCTGGAGAAGGCAAGTATCCACACGAAGTGTACTGCTGACAACATTTCACTGGATGGCGAGAAAGCGGAGGCTGGAATATTACAGAAGGAGCAGAACACACACAACTCCTCCCAGGCGTCACAAGCACAACCAAGATACTATACGAGTTAGACTATAGTTAATGAAAGACTTCAATTACCGTACAATTTACAAGGAAGCAATAGATCCAAGAGAGTAATATGCCACTTGGTAAGAATATACTGTGGAGGAAGTGTACAGGACCTTCCTGCTGCAGCACCAAGAGGAGGTGAGAGTACATGTATACCACTAGAAGTTGGTCACCAGAGTTTTATGGGAATCCTTTGGTAGATTCACTCTGCAATATTTAACTCTGATATTGACTCTCCACCTTATTGACCCACAAAGTATAATTAAATAGATTTTAAGAATATGCAACATTGCACTTTCCTGAGCAGTAGGCACAGAGTCAGGAGGACTCAGCAAACTTTTCCCTATCATACTGAGGACAAGGAGATCTTCCCTATCATACTGAGGACAAGGAGATCTTCCCTATCATACTGAGGACAAGGGGATCTTCCCTAACATACTGAGGACAAGGGGATCTTCCCTATCATACTGAGGACAAGGGGATCTTCCCTATCATACTGAGGACAAGGGGATCTTCCCTATCATCCTGAGGACAAGGAGATCTTCCCTATCATACTGAGGACAAGGGGATCTTCCCTATCATACTGAGGACAAGGGATCTTCCCTATCATACTGAGGACAAGGGGATCTTCCCTGTCATACTGAGGACAAGGTGATCTTCCCTATAATACTGAGGACAAGGTGAACTTCCTTATCATACTGAGAACAAGGAGATCTTCCCTATCATACTGAGGACAAGGTGATCTTCCCTATCATACTGAGAACAAGGTGATCTTCCCTATCATACTGAGGACAAGGTGATCTTCCCGGTCAAACTGAGGACAAGGAGAACTTCCCTATCATACTAAGGACAAGGTGATCTTCCCAATCATATTAAGAACAAGGAGATCTTCCCTATCATACTGAGAACAAGGTGATCTTTCCTATCATACTGAGGACAAGGTGATCTACCCTATCATACTGAGGACAAGGGGATTTCCCTATCATACTGAGGACAAGGTGAATTTCCCTATTATACTGAGGACAAGGGAATGTTTCCTATCATACTGAGGACAAGGGGATCTTTCCTATCATACTGAGGACAAGGGGATCTTTCCTATCATACTGAGGACAAGGGGATGTTTCCTATCATACTGAGGACAAGGTGATCTTCCCTATCATACTGAGGACAAGGGGATCTTTCCTATCATACTGAGGACGAGGGGAACTTTCCTATCATACTGAGGAGAAGGGGATCTTTCCTATCATACTGAGGACAAGGGGATCTTCCCTATCATACTGAGGACAAGGGGATCTTCCCTGTCATACTGAGGATAAGGGGATCTTCCCTGTCATACTGAGGACAAGGGGATCTTCCCTGTCATACTGAGAACAAGGGGATCTTCCCTGTCATACTGAGAACATAAGAACATAAGAACAAAGGCAACTGGTGACTCTAGTGGGAGCCCTGAGGACAGAGTTGGACTCTCTGCGGGAGGAGGTGCGTCAGCTTAAAAAACAACGAGAAGTAACGAAGGAGGAGACCAGCAGTAAAGGGACCTCGTCTTGGAGAGTTGCGAAAGACAGGGGCCTTAAGAAGACTTTGATAAAGCCGCCTTCAAACGCCATAGCAACTTCAAATTCATTTGACGTTTTGGAGGACGAGTGCTGTGGAGAGACTGTGGATCGCGCAAAAGGGAAAGCAACGAAGAGAAAGGAAGCGCAGGCCCCTCAGAAAGTAAAGGAAGTACCTAAGCAAACATTAGTTGTGGGAGATTCCCAGATAAGGTATTTGGATAGAACGTTTTGTGCTAGAGATAGGGGGAACAGGTTAAGGGTTTGCTATCCCGGAGCTGGCATTGGTGATATTATAAACAACATGAATGATATTATGGCTGGTAATGGGAACAATCCCATTATTTGCATTAGCGTGGGAGGAAATGATGTTGGTCGAGTCAGGAGTGAGGAACTGATTCAGAGGTATAAAACAGCCATAGAGTTAGTTAGGAGCAAGGGAGGAATCCCGATCATATGTGGCATTCTTCCAAGAAAGGGAGTGGGAAATGAATGGATATCGAGGGCACTTGGTGTCAATTGCCGGCTGGAAAGATATTGCAAATCAAATGCAATATCTTTCATAGACAACTGGGAACACTTCTATGGAAGAAATGAAATGTATGCTCGTGATGGGGTGCATCTATCGAGAGCTGGGGTTGTTGCTGTTGCGAACTCGCTAGAAGAAGTGGTTAGAGGTGTTTGTTTGGGTTTAAACTGTTAGTAGATAGAGGTATGGGAATTGATTTGGAGGAAGGAGGTAATAAAAGTATGTGTTTGTGGGAGAAAGGAATTGGCAAAACGATCAGGGAAAGAGAAGGTCCGCAAAATAACAATTCACTTAGGGTATATTACACTAACAGTAGAAGTCTAAGAAATAAAATTAACGAATTAAATGCTCTTGTCTGCACAGAAAAAATAGATATTATTGCACTTACCGAAACGTGGATGAATGTAGAAAATAGAGAACTATTAGCTGAATATCAAATATATGGATTTAAACTATTTCACACAGATAGATATATTAGACGAGGAGGTGGAGTAGCCATATATGTTAGGGACAATTTGAAATGTAGTCTCAAAGAGGGAATCAAAACAGAGCCACACACAGAAACTATTTGGATTGAATTAAACGAAAAAGCTAATAATATTATAATAGGAGTAATATATAGGCCACCAAATTTAGACAGAATGGAAGCAAAGCATCTATGGGATGAAATATCTAGAGCATCTAGATCTAACAGTATTTATGTCATGGGTGACTTTAATTTTAGCGGAATAAACTGGTTGAACAAAACAGGGAATAGTGAAGCAGAAGATTTTCTAGAATTAATTGACGATTGCTTTCTTACGCAACACATTAAGGAACCAACACGGGAAAATAATATTTTAGATTTAGTGTTAACTAACAGGGAAACGCAAATTAATGACATCGAAATAGGGAGTGAGCTAGGGAGCAGTGATCACAAAGAAATCAGATTTAGCATAGAATGGAATAGACCAGTAGGAGAAAATTCTGTTAAAGTGCCAGATTTTCGAAAAGCTGATTTTAATAGCCTAAGAAATTGTTTGGGTCAAATTGATTGGAAAGGCTTGGGTATGGGGTGTGGGCCGGTCTTGGAGCGAGACATGAACCCAGCGATAGGTGACTTAAATGGGGATTTCGATGTGGATTCAATATATAACTTATTTAAGAATATTCTAAACAAAGCACAGGAACGTAGTATACCATACAAATTGAATAGATCGTATACTAATGACCCAAAGTGGATAACAAAGAATTTGAAGAACCTTATAGGTAAAAAGAGAGCTTGGTACAAAAGGATTAAAAATGGGGAGGTCACTTTAGAACAGGAATTCGTACAACTGGTTAGAAATGTTAAAAAAGAGAAAAGGAAAGCAAAAAGAAACTATGAAGTTCGCATAGCAGGGCAAGCAAAGACAAATCCTAAAGGGTTTTTTCAGTTATATCGTACTAAGACTAGGGAAAGGATAGGTCCATTAAAAACTGAGACAGGTCAAATAACAGATAGTGATGAAGAGATGAGTAGTATTTTTAATAAATATTTTGTATCTGTATTTACTAAAGAGGAACTTAACAATATGCCTTCAGCCGAACAAGTCTATGTGGGTGGGGACGAGGACAGGTTGACGAGTTTAGCAGTTACCAGGGAGGATGTTCTTAAACAAATAGTAAAACTCAAACCAAACAAATCCCCAGGGCCGGATGAAGTGTTTGCTAGGGTGCTTAAAGAATGCAAAGAGGAGCTTTGTGACCCACTGTCAACTATATTTAATAAATCAATAGAGTCAGGCAGAGTGCCAGAGTTTTGGAAAGTTGCTAATGTGATACCAGTTTTTAAGAAAGGAGATAGATCACTTGCGTCTAACTATCGACCAATTAGCCTAACGTCTATTGTGGGAAAGTTACTCGAATCTATAATAGCAAATAAAATTCGTCTTCATCTTGAAAAACATAAATTAATAATTGAGTCGCAACATGGTTTTATAAATGGCCGTTCATGTTTAACAAATTTGTTATCTTTTTATTCTAGCATTGTTGAGGCAGTTGATAGTGGTAAGGATTGCGATGTTGTATACCTTGACTTTAGCAAAGCTTTTGATACAGTGCCACATGAAAGACTGATTAAAAAAATAGAGTCTCATGGTATTGGGGGTGCTATATTAAGCTGGATTAGGGCAAGGCTATACCAAAGGAAACATAAGAACATAAGAACATAAGAACATAAGAACAAAGGTAACTGCAGAAGGCCTATTGGCCCATACGAGGCAGCTCCTATTCTATAACCACCCAATCCCACTCATATACTTGTCCAACCCGTGCTTGAAACAATCGAGGGACCCCACCTCCACAATGTTACGCGGCAATTGGTTCCACAAATCAACAACCCTGTTACTGAACCAGTATTTACCCAAGTCTTTCCTAAATCTAAACTTATCCAATTTATATCCATTGTTTCGTGTTCTGTCCTGTGTTGATACTTTTAATACCCTATTAATATCCCCCCGGTTATGTCCATTCATCCACTTGTAAACCTCTATCATGTCACCCCTAACTCTTCGCCTTTCCAGTGAATGCAACTTAAGCTTTGTTAATCTTTCTTCATATGAAAGATTTCTAATTTGGGGAATTAACTTAGTCATCCTACGCTGGACACGTTCAAGTGAATTTATATCCATTCTATAATATGGCGACCAAAACTGAACTGCATAATCTAAATGGGGCCTAACTAGAGCAAGATATAGCTTGAGAACCACACCAGGTGTCTTGTTACTAACGCTGCGATTAATAAATCCAAGTGTCCGATTTGCCTTATTACGAACATTTATGCATTGATCCTTTTGTTTTAAATTCTTACTAATCATAACTCCCAGATCCCTTTCGCAATCCGACTTCGCAATCACAACACCATCTAGCTCGTATCTTGTAACTCTATCATCATTACCTAACCTCAGAACTTTACATTTATCAGCATTAAACTGCATCTGCCAATCCTTTGACCATTTCAAAACCCTATCTAGATCAACTTGAAGTGATAGTGAGTCCTCCTCCGAATTAATTTCCCTACCGATTTTCGTATCATCGGCAAATTTGCAAATGTTGCTACTCAAACCTGAATCTAAATCATTTATATATATTATAAGCTTAGGGAAAGTTACTCGAATCTATAATAGCAAATAAAATTCGTCTTCATCTTGAAAAACATAAATTAATAATTGAGTCGCAACATGGTTTTATAAATGGCCGTTCATGTTTAACAAATTTGTTATCTTTTTATTCTAGCATTGTTGAGGCAGTTGATAGTGGTAAGGATTGCGATGTTGTATACCTTGACTTTAGCAAAGCTTTTGATACAGTGCCACATGAAAGACTGATTAAAAAGATAGAGTCTCATGGTATTGGGGGTGCTATATTAAGCTGGATTAGGGCATGGCTATACCAAAGGAAACAGAGAGTTAGTATAAATGGAATCAAGTCAGAGTGGGAAAATGTTGTAAGTGGAGTGCCTCAAGGCTCTGTCCTGGGACCTCTGTTGTTTATAATATATATAAATGATTTAGATTCAGGTTTGAGTAGCAACATTTGCAAATTTGCCGATGATACGAAAATCGGTAGGGAAATTAATTCGGAGGAGGACTCACTATCACTTCAAGTTGATCTAGACAGGGTTTTGAAATGGTCAAAGGATTGGCAGATGCAGTTTAATGCTGATAAATGTAAAGTTCTGAGGTTAGGTAATGATGATAGAGTTACAAGATACGAGCTAGATGGTGTTGTGATTGCGAAGTCGGATTGCGAAAGGGATCTGGGAGTTATGATTAGTAAGAATTTAAAACAAAAGGATCAATGCATAAATGTTCGTAATAAGGCAAATCGGACACTTGGATTTATTAATCGCAGCGTTAGTAACAAGACACCTGGTGTGGTTCTCAAGCTATATCTTGCTCTAGTTAGGCCCCATTTAGATTATGCAGTTCAGTTTTGGTCGCCATATTATAGAATGGATATAAATTCACTTGAACGTGTCCAGCGTAGGATGACTAAGTTAATTCCCCAAATTAGAAATCTTTCATATGAAGAAAGATTAACAAAGCTTAAGTTGCATTCACTGGAAAGGCGAAGAGTTAGGGGTGACATGATAGAGGTTTACAAGTGGATGAATGGACATAACCGGGGGGATATTAATAGGGTATTAAAAGTATCAACACAGGACAGAACACGAAACAATGGGTATAAATTGGATAAGTTTAGATTTAGGAAAGACTTGGGTAAATACTGGTTCAGTAACAGGGTTGTTGATTTGTGGAACCAATTGCCGCGTAACATTGTGGAGGTGGGGTCCCTCGAGTGTTTCAAGCACGGGTTGGACAAGTATATGAGTGGGATTGGGTGGTTATAGAATAGGAGCTGCCTCGTATGGGCCAATAGGCCTTCTGCAGTTACCTGTGTTCTTATGTTATGTTCTTATGTTCTTATAAACAACAGAGGTCCCAGGACAGAGCCTTGAGGCACTCCACTTACAACATTTTCCCACTCTGACTTGATTCCATTTATACTAACTCTCTGTTTCCTTTGGTATAGCCATGCCCTAATCCAGCTTAATATAGCACCCCCAATACCATGAGACTCTATTTTCTTAATCAGTCTTTCATGTGGCACTGTATCAAAAGCTTTGCTAAAGTCAAGGTATACAACATCGCAATCCTTACCACTATCAACTGCCTCAACAATGCTAGAATAAAAAGATAACAAATTTGTTAAACATGAACGGCCATTTATAAAACCATGTTGCGACTCAATTATTAATTTATGTTTTTCAAGATGAAGACGAATTTTATTTGCTATTATAGATTCGAGTAACTTTCCCACAATAGACGTTAGGCTAATTGGTCGATAGTTAGACGCAAGTGATCTATCTCCTTTCTTAAAAACTGGTATCACATTAGCAACTTTCCAAAACTCTGGCACTCTGCCTGACTCTATTGATTTATTAAATATGGTTGACAGTGGGTCACAAAGCTCCTCTTTGCATTCTTTAAGCACCCTAGCAAACACTTCATCCGGCCCTGGGGATTTGTTTGGTTTGAGTTTTACTATTTGTTTAAGAACATCCTCCCTGGTAACTGCTAAACTCGTCAACCTGTCCTCGTCCCCACCCACATAGACTTGTTCGGCTGAAGGCATATTGTTAAGTTCCTCTTTAGTAAATACAGATACAAAATATTTATTAAAAATACTACTCATCTCTTCATCACTATCTGTTATTTGACCTGTCTCAGTTAGAGAAACAGAGAGTTAGTATAAATGGAATCAAGTCAGAGTGGGAAAATGTTGTAAGTGGAGTGCCTCAAGGCTCTGTCCTGGGACCTCTGTTGTTTATAATATATATAAATGATTTAGATTCAGGTTTGAGTAGCAACATTTGCAAATTTGCCGATGATACGAAAATCGGTAGGGAAATTAATTCGGAGGAGGACTCACTATCACTTCAAGTTGATCTAGATAGGGTTTTGAAATGGTCAAAGGATTGGCAGATGCAGTTTAATGCTGATAAATGTAAAGTTCTGAGGTTAGGTAATGATGATAGAGTTACAAGATACGAGCTAGGTGGTGTTGTGATTGCGAGGTCGGATTGCGAAAGGGATCTGGGAGTTATGATTAGTAAGAATTTAAAACAAAAGGATCAATGCATAAATGTTCGAAATAAGGCAAATCGGACACTTGGATTTATTAATCGCAGCGTTAGTAACAAGACACCTGGTGTGGTTCTCAAGCTATATCTTGCTCTAGTTAGGCCCCATTTAGATTATGCAGTTCAGTTTTGGTCGCCATATTATAGAATGGATATAAATTCACTTGAACGTGTCCAGCGTAGGATGACTAAGTTAATTCCCCAAATTAGAAATCTTTCATATGAAGAAAGATTAACAAAGCTTAAGTTGCATTCACTGGAAAGGCGAAGAGTTAGGGGTGACATGATAGAGGTTTACAAGTGGATGAATGGACATAACCGGGGGGATATTAATAGGGTATTAAAAGTATCAACACAGGACAGAACACGAAACAATGGGTATAAATTGGATAAGTTTAGATTTAGGAAAGACTTGGGTAAATACTGGTTCAGTAACAGGGTTGTTGATATGTGGAACCAATTGCCGCGTAACATTGTGGAGGTGGGGTCCCTCGAGTGTTTCAAGCACGGGTTGGACAAGTATATGAGTGGGATTGGGTGGTTATAGAATAGGAGCTGCCTCGTATGGGCCAATAGGCCTTCTGCAGTTACCTGTGTTCTTATGTTATGTTCTTATGTTCTTATAAACAACAGAGGTCCCAGGACAGAGCCTTGAGGCACTCCACTTACAACATTTTCCCACTCTGACTTGATTCCATTTATACTAACTCTCTGTTTCCTTTGGTATAGCCATGCCCTAATCCAGCTTAATATAGCACCCCCAATACCATGAGACTCTATTTTCTTAATCAGTCTTTCATGTGGCACTGTATCAAAAGCTTTGCTAAAGTCAAGGTATACAACATCGCAATCCTTACCACTATCAACTGCCTCAACAATGCTAGAATAAAAAGATAACAAATTTGTTAAACATGAATGGCCATTTATAAAACCATGTTGCGACTCAATTATTAATTTATGTTTTTCAAGATGAAGACGAATTTTATTTGCTATTATAGATTCGAGTAACTTTCCCACAATAGACGTTAGGCTAATTGGTCGATAGTTAGACGCAAGTGATCTATCTCCTTTCTTAAAAACTGGTATCACATTAGCAACTTTCCAAAACTCTGGCACTCTGCCTGACTCTATTGATTTATTAAATATGGTTGACAGTGGGTCACAAAGCTCCTCTTTGCATTCTTTAAGCACCCTAGCAAACACTTCATCCGGCCCTGGGGATTTGTTTGGTTTGAGTTTTACTATTTGTTTAAGAACATCCTCCCTGGTAACTGCTAAACTCGTCAACCTGTCCTCGTCCCCACCCACATAGACTTGTTCGGCTGAAGGCATATTGTTAAGTTCCTCTTTAGTAAATACAGATACAAAATATTTATTAAAAATACTACTCATCTCTTCATCACTATCTGTTATTTGACCTGTCTCAGTTAGAGAAACAGAGAGTTAGTATAAATGGAATCAAGTCAGAGTGGGAAAATGTTGTAAGTGGAGTGCCTCAAGGCTCTGTCCTGGGACCTCTGTTGTTTATAATATATATAAATGATTTAGATTCAGGTTTGAGTAGCAACATTTGCAAATTTGCCGATGATACGAAAATCGGTAGGGAAATTAATTCGGAGGAGGACTCACTATCACTTCAAGTTGATCTAGATAGGGTTTTGAAATGGTCAAAGGATTGGCAGATGCAGTTTAATGCTGATAAATGTAAAGTTCTGAGGTTAGGTAATGATGATAGAGTTACAAGATACGAGCTAGGTGGTGTTGTGATTGCGAGGTCGGATTGCGAAAGGGATCTGGGAGTTATGATTAGTAAGAATTTAAAACAAAAGGATCAATGCATAAATGTTCGAAATAAGGCAAATCGGACACTTGGATTTATTAATCGCAGCGTTAGTAACAAGACACCTGGTGTGGTTCTCAAGCTATATCTTGCTCTAGTTAGGCCCCATTTAGATTATGCAGTTCAGTTTTGGTCGCCATATTATAGAATGGATATAAATTCACTTGAACGTGTCCAGCGTAGGATGACTAAGTTAATTCCCCAAATTAGAAATCTTTCATATGAAGAAAGATTAACAAAGCTTAAGTTGCATTCACTGGAAAGGCGAAGAGTTAGGGGTGACATGATAGAGGTTTACAAGTGGATGAATGGACATAACCGGGGGGATATTAATAGGGTATTAAAAGTATCAACACAGGACAGAACACGAAACAATGGATATAAATTGGATAAGTTTAGATTTAGGAAAGACTTGGGTAAATACTGGTTCAGTAACAGGGTTGTTGATTTGTGGAACCAATTACCGCGTAACATTGTGGAGGTGGGGTCCCTCGATTGTTTCAAGCACGGGTTGGACAAGTATATGAGTGGGATTGGGTGGTTATAGAATAGGAGCTGCCTCGTATGGGCCAATAGGCCTTCTGCAGTTACCTTTGTTCTTATGTTCTTATGTTCTTAAGGCAACTGCAGAAGGCCTATTGGCCCATACGAGGCAGCTCCTATTCTATAACCACCCAATCCCACTCATATACATGTCCAACCCGCGCTTGAAACAATCGAGGGACCCTACCTCCACAATGTTACACGGCAATTGGTTCCACAAATCAACAACCCTGTTACTGAACCAGTATTTACCCAAGTCTTTCCTAAACCTAAACTTATCCAATTTATACCCATTGTTTCGTGTTCTGTCTTGTGTTGATACTTTTAATACCTATTAATATCCCCTTTGTTATGTCCATTCATCCACTTGTAAACCTCTATCATGTCACCCCTAACTCTTCGCCTTTCCAGTGAATGCAACTTAAGCTTTGTTAATCTTTCTTCATATGAAAGATTTCTAATTTGGGGAATTAACTTAGTCATCCTACGCTGGACACGTTCAAGTGAATTTCTATCCATTCTATAATAATGTGGGAACCGACCTGTGAGATTTATATTTATTTAATTTATATGAATTTATATTTACGTTAATTTATATACTTCGATAGCAATTTGTATGATGTTAAGTGGACTGTATTTCTGCAATAATCTCATAATCTCACAAATCGATCCTCTACACATTAGGGAGGGTTTATATTAATTTAATTTATATATATAAGAACATAAGAACATAAGAACAAAGGTAACTGCAGAAGGCCTATTGGCCCATACGAGGCAGCTCCTATTCTATAACCACCCAATCCCACTCATATACTTGTCCAACCCGTGCTTGAAACAATCGAGGGACCCCACCTCCACAATGTTACGCGGCAATTGGTTCCACAAATCAACAACCCTGTTACTGAACCAGTATTTACCCAAGTCTTTCCTAAATCTAAACTTATCCAATTTATATCCATTGTTTCGTGTTCTGTCCTGTGTTGATACTTTTAATACCCTATTAATATCCCCCCGGTTATGTCCATTCATCCACTTGTAAACCTCTATCATGTCACCCCTAACTCTTCGCCTTTCCAGTGAATGCAACTTAAGCTTTGTTAATCTTTCTTCATATGAAAGATTTCTAATTTGGGGAATTAACTTAGTCATCCTACGCTGGACACGTTCAAGTGAATTTATATCCATTCTATAATATGGCGACCAAAACTGAACTGCATAATCTAAATGGGGCCTAACTAGAGCAAGATATAGCTTGAGAACCACACCAGGTGTCTTGTTACTAACGCTGCGATTAATAAATCCAAGTGTCCGATTTGCCTTATTACGAACATTTATGCATTGATCCTTTTGTTTTAAATTCTTACTAATCATAACTCCCAGATCCCTTTCGCAATCCGACTTCGCAATCACAACACCATCTAGCTCGTATCTTGTAACTCTATCATCATTACCTAACCTCAGAACTTTACATTTATCAGCATTAAACTGCATCTGCCAATCCTTTGACCATTTCAAAATCCTATCTAGATCAACTTGAAGTGATAGTGAGTCCTCCTCCGAGTTAATTTCCCTACCGATTTTCGTATCATCGGCAAATTTGCAAATGTTGCTACTCAAACCTGAATCTAAATCATTTATATATATTATAAACAACAGAGGTCCCAGGACAGAGCCTTGAGGCACTCCACTTACAACATTTTCCCACTCTGACTTGATTCCATTTATACTAACTCTCTGTTTCCTTTGGTATAGCCATGCCCTAATCCAGCTTAATATAGCACCCCCAATACCATGAGACTCTATTTTTTTAATCAGTCTTTCATGTGGCACTGTATCAAAAGCTTTGCTAAAGTCAAGGTATACAACATCGCAATCCTTACCACTATCAACTGCCTCAACAATGCTAGAATAAAAAGATAACAAATTTGTTAAACATGAACGGCCATTTATAAAACCATGTTGCGACTCAATTATTAATTTATGTTTTTCAAGATGAAGACGAATTTTATTTGCTATTATAGATTCGAGTAACTTTCCCACAATAGACGTTAGGCTAATTGGTCGATAGTTAGACGCAAGTGATCTATCTCCTTTCTTAAAAACTGGTATCACATTAGCAACTTTCCAAAACTCTGGCACTCTGCCTGACTCTATTGATTTATTAAATATGGTTGACAGTGGGTCACAAAGCTCCTCTTTGCATTCTTTAAGCACCCTAGCAAACACTTCATCCGGCCCTGGGGATTTGTTTGGTTTGAGTTTTACTATTTGTTTAAGAACATCCTCCCTGGTAACTGCTAAACTCGTCAACCTGTCCTCGTCCCCACCCACATAGACTTGTTCGGCTGAAGGCATATTGTTAAGTTCCTCTTTAGTAAATACAGATACAAAATATTTATTAAAAATACTACTCATCTCTTCATCACTATCTGTTATTTGACCTGTCTCAGTTTTTAATGGACCTATCCTTTCCCTAGTCTTAGTACGATATAACTGAAAAAACCCTTTAGGATTTGTCTTTGCTTGCCCTGCTATGCGAACTTCATAGTTTCTTTTTGCTTTCCTTATCTCTTTTTTAACATTTCTAACCAGTTGTACGAATTCCTGTTCTAAAGTGACCTCCCCATTTTTAATCCTTTTGTACCAAGCTCTCTTTTTACCTATAAGGTTCTTCAAATTCTTTGTTATCCACTTTGGGTCATTAGTATACGATCTATTCAATTTGTATGGTATACTACGTTCCTGTGCTTTGTTTAGAATATTCTTAAATAAGTTATATATTGAATCCACATCGAAATCCCCATTTAAGTCACCTATCGCTGGGTTCATGTCTCGCTCCAAGACCGGCCCACACCCCATACCCAAGCCTTTCCAATCAATTTGACCCAAAAAATTTCTTAGGCTATTAAAATCAGCTTTTCGAAAATCTGGCACTTTAACAGAATTTTCTCCTACTGGTCTATTCCATTCTATGCTAAATCTGATTTCTTTGTGATCACTGCTCCCTAGCTCACTCCCTATTTCGATGTCATTAATTTGCGTTTCCCTGTTAGTTAACACTAAATCTAAAATATTATTTTCCCGTGTTGGTTCCTTAATGTGTTGCGTAAGAAAGCAATCGTCAATTAATTCTAGAAAATCTTCTGCTTCACTATTCCCTGTTTTGTTCAACCAGTATATGCAGCCAATCAAACTACAGTATTAGACTACATACATTGAAGAGGTTCCTTATCTTATAGTACAGCAGGCCTTAGTCCACCAGGTATAACCAGGATGTAGACACCACATTTTTTTCTTTGAGGTAGCTTCCATCACCCTGGTAACTGATGCACAAAGCATGCTTCCTCGTCTTGACCTGTCAAAAGGGCGCTAGCTGTAAAGCCAGATTCCTATATATGACAGCTATATCAGAGAAACACTGTACATGGAACAATGAAGACCTGGGCTAATTACCTTTAGTTTGAGGCTGCCTCGTGCTCTAATCGGTTCACCCTATATCCACTGACATTAATGGCCATAAATGAAAGATAAATGGGTTTCGGAAGAACACTTAAACTGAATTTGTTGACAGCGTGTTGAAGATGGTACACCTTTGGTTTCCATAACACTACGTCCAAGTAAAATTAACAGGAGCCGTATTTGCTCCCGTGAGCCTCTGGTCTAGTCAAAACAATGGCTGCCACTCCCTCACCCTGACGCCTGGCTTACATTGTCCAGATGACAGAAAGTGATAGAAGGGTCACATTTACTCTACTTTAATATTGATAATTAAGTTAATTTATATGAAATGTTTTATGATGGTAAAGTCCAAAGACTAATGTATTTAAGAATAATTCCCAGCAGAACAGCTGGTGAATTTATGATAGTATGTGGTGATGATATCCCGTTTTCTATAGACGGTAATTCCACTACAAGTTACGTTTTCTATGGGTAACTTGTTTATACAATACAGCAGCAATTATTATCTGTCTGTATGATATTAAATGCTGTCTGATTTTCCGACAAATATGGCGACCAAAACTGAACTGCATAATCTAAATGGGGCCTAACTAGAGCAAGATATAGCTTGAGAACCACACCAGGTGTCTAGTTACTAACGCTGCAATTAATAAATCCAAGTGTCCGATTTGCCTTATTACGAACATTTATGCATTGATCCTTTTGTTTTAAATTCTTACTAATCATAACTCCCAGATCCCTTTCGCAATCCGACTTTGCAATCTCAACACCATCTAGCTCGTATCTTGTAACCCTATCATCATTACCTAACCTCAGAACTTTACATTTATCAGCATTAAACAGCATCTGCCAATCCTTCGACCATTTCAAAACCCTATCTAGATCAACTTGAAGTGATAGTGAGTCCTCCTCCGAATTAATTTCCTTACTGATTTTCGTATCATCGGCAAATTTGAAAATGTTGCTACTCAAACCTGAATCTAAATCATTTATATATATTATAAACAACAGAGGTCCCAGGACAGAGCCCTGCTCTAATGTACACTGTACAACCTATATCACCCAACAAACCGCAGCTTCCCCCCATGGGGTCCTGCCTGACCCCACCCAGCCCTCACTCACACTCACACTCTTCAACAATCAACTCACAACACTCTACTACCGCCCCCCCCCCCACAACTAACTCATCTTTTCCTGCACCCACCCCCATCTAATATATTCACTTAAGATATATTACACTAACAGTAGGAGTCTAAGAAATAAAATTAATGAATTAAATGCTCTTGTCTGCACAGAAAAAATAGATATTATTGCACTTACCGAAACGTGGATGAACGTAGAAAATAGAGAACTATTAGCTGAATATCAGATAAATGGATTTAAACTATTTCACACAGATAGATATATTAGACGAGGAGGGGGAGTAGCCATATATGTTAGGGACAATTTGAAATGTAGTCTCAAAGAGGGAATCAAAACTGAGCCACACACAGAAACTATTTGGATAGAATTAAACGAAAAAGCAAATAATATTATAATAGGAGTTATATATAGGCCACCAAATTTAGACAGAATGGAAGCAAAGCATCTATGGAATGAAATATCTAGAGCATCTAGATCTAACAGTATTTATGTCATGGGTGACTTTAATTTTAGTGGAATAAACTGGGTGAACAAAACAGGGAATAGTGAAGCAGAAGATTTTCTAGAATTAATTGACGATTGCTTTCTTACGCAACACATTAAGGAACCAACGCGGGAAAATAATATTTTAGATTTCAAACACTATAAATTGAATAGGTCGAATACTAATGACCCAAAGTGGATAACAAATAATTTAAAGAACCTTATAGGTAAAAAGAGAGCTTGGTACAAAAGGATTAAGAATGGGGAAGTCAGGTTAGAACAGGAATTCATACAACTGGTTAGAAATGTTAAAAAAGAGATTAGGAAAGCAAAAGGAAACTATGAAGTTCGCATAGCAGGGCAAGCAAAGTCAAATCCTAAAGGTTTTTTTCAGTTATCTCGAACTAAGACTAGGGAAAGGATAGGTCCATTAAAATCTGAGACAGGTCAAATAACGGATAATGACAAGGAGATGAGTAGTATTTTTAACAAATATTTTATATCTGTATTTACTAAAGAAGAACTTAACAATATGCCTTCAGCCGAACAAGTCTATGTGGGTGGGGACGAGGACAGGTTGACTAGTTTAGCAGTTACCAGGGAGGATGTAATTAAACAATTAGAAAAACTAAAACCAAACAAATTCCCAGGGCCGGATGAAGTGTTTGCCAGGGTGCTTAAAGAATGCAAAGAGGAGCTTTCCGAGCCACTGTCTACCATATTTAATAAATCAATAGAGTCAGGCAGAGTGCCAGAGTCATGGAAGGTAGCTAATGTGGTACCAATTTTTAAGAAAGGAGATAGATCACTTGCGTCAAACTATCGGCCAATTAGCCTAACGTCTATTGTGGGAAAGTTACTTGAATCAATAATTGCAAATACAATTCGTCTCCATCTTGAAAAACATAAATTAATAAATGAGTCGCAACATGGTTTTACAAATGGCCGTTTATGTTTAACAAATTTGCTAACTTTTTATTCCAGCATAGTTGAGGCAGTTGATAGTGGTAAGGATTGTGATGTTGTGTACCTTGACTTTAGCAAAGCTTTTGATACAGTGCCACATGTAAGACTAATGAAAAAAATAGAAGCTCATGGTATTGGGGGTGCTATATTAACTTGGATTAGGGCATGGCTATTCCAAAGGAAACAGAGAGTTAGTATAAATGGGGTTAAGTCAGAGTGGGATAATGTTGTTAGTGGAGTACCTCAGGGCTCTGTCCTGGGACCTCTGTTGTTTATAATATATATAAATGATTTAGATTCAGGTTTGAGTAGCAACATTTGCAAATTTGCCGATGATACGAAAATCGGTAGGGAAATTAATTCGGAGGAGGACTCACTATCACTTCAAGTTGATCTAGATAGGGTTTTGAAATGGTCAAAGGATTGGCAAATGCAGTTTAATGCTGATAAATGTAAAGTTCTGAGGCTAGGTAATGATGATAGAGTTACAAGACACGAGCTAGATGGTGTTAAGATTGCGAAGTCGGATTGCGAGAGGGATCTGGGAGTTATGATTAGTAAGAATTTAAAACAAAAGGATGAATGCATGAATGTTCGTATTAAGGCGAATAGAACATAAGAACATAAGAACAAAGGTAACTGCAGAAGGCCTATTGGCCCATACGAGGCAGCTCCTATTCTATAACCACCCAATCCCACTCATATACTTGTCCAACCCGTGCTTGAAACAATCGAGGGACCCCACCTCCACAATGTTACGCGGCAATTGGTTCCACAAATCAACAACCCTGTTACTGAACCAGTATTTACCCAAGTCTTTCCTAAATCTAAACTTATCCAATTTATATCCATTGTTTCGTGTTCTGTCCTGTGTTGATACTTTTAATACCCTATTAATATCCCCCCGGTTATGTCCATTCATCCACTTGTAAACCTCTATCATGTCACCCCTAACTCTTCGCCTTTCCAGTGAATGCAACTTAAGCTTTGTTAATCTTTCTTCATATGAAAGATTTCTAATTTCGGGAATTAACTTAGTCATCCTACGCTGGACACGTTCAAGTGAATTTATATCCATTCTATAATATGGCGACCAAAACTGAACTGCATAATCTAAATGGGGCCTAACTAGAGCAAGATATAGCTTGAGAACCACACCAGGTGTCTTGTTACTAACGCTGCGATTAATAAATCCAAGTGTCCGATTTGCCTTATTACGAACATTTATGCATTGATCCTTTTGTTTTAAATTCTTACTAATCATAACTCCCAGATCCCTTTCGCAATCCGACTTCGCAATCACAACACCATCTAGCTCGTATCTTGTAACTCTATCATCATTACCTAACCTCAGAACTTTACATTTATCAGCATTAAACTGCATCTGCCAATCCTTTGACCATTTCAAAACCCTATCTAGATCAACTTGAAGTGATAGTGAGTCCTCCTCCGAATTAATTTCCCTACCGATTTTCGTATCATCGGCAAATTTGCAAATGTTGCTACTCAAACCTGAATCTAAATCATTTATATATATTATAAACAACAGAGGTCCCAGGACAGAGCCTTGAGGCACTCCACTTACAACATTTTCCCACTCTGACTTGATTCCGTTTATACTAACTCTCTGTTTCCTTTGGTATAGCCATGCCCTAATCCAGCTTAATATAGCACCCCCAATACCATGAGACTCTATTTTTTTAATCAGTCTTTCATGTGGCACTGTATCAAAAGCTTTGCTAAAGTCAAGGTATACAACATCGCAATCCTTACCACTATCAACTGCCTCAACAATGCTAGAATAAAAAGATAACAAATTTGTTAAACATGAACGGCCATTTATAAAACCATGTTGCGACTCAATTATTAATTTATGTTTTTCAAGTTTTTTTATGTTGTAATCACCTCTAAGTTCACCCACTCCTATATCTAACCCCACCCAGAACCCACCTTCCACACCATAACTTCACTCGCCCCACCAAACTAATCCAAGTTGACCCACCCCAATAAGTCCACCCTCCTGCTCCCACCCCAGCAAGCCCACCATCCCCCACCCACACCAGCAAGTCCACCCTCCGTCACCCACCCCTGCAAACCAACCCACACGCACCCTCCCCAGCAAGCCCACCCTGCCCTGCAAGACCACCCTCCCTCACCCACCCCAGAGAGCCCACCCTCCCTCACCCACCCCAGCAAGACCACCATCCCCCACCCACTCCAGCAAGCCCATCCTCCCCCACCCACCCCAGAAAGCCCATCTTCCCCCTCCCACCCCAACAAGCCCACATCCCCCACTCACCCCAGCAAACCCACCCTCCTCCACCCACCCCAGCCATACCACCCTCCCCCCACCCACCCCCAGCAAACCAACCCTCCCCACCCCACCCCAGCCAGACCACCCTCCCCCCACCCACCCCCAGCAAACCCACCCTCCCCCACCCACCCCAGCCAGACCACCCTCCCCCACCCACTCCAGAAAACCCACCCAACCCCACCCACCCCAGCAAACCCACCCTCCCTCATCCACCCCAACAAACCCACTCTCCCCCAACAACCCCAGCAAGCCCACCCTCCCCCACCCAACCCAGCAAGGCCATCCTCCACCACCCACCCCAGCAAACCCATTCTCCCCCACCCACCCCAGCAAACCCACCCTCCTCCACCCAACCCAGCAAGCCAACCCTTCACCACCCACCCCAGAAAAACACTCTCCCCCACCCACCCCAGCAAGTCCACCCTCCCCACCTACCCCAGCAAGCCCACCCTCCCCACCCACCCCAGCAAGCCCACCCTCCCCACCCACCCCAGAAAGCCAACCCTCCCCCACCCACTCCAGCAAGCCTACCCTCCCCCACCCTCCCAAGCAAGCCCACCCTACCCACCAACCCCAGGAAACCCACCCTCTCCCACGAACCCCAGCAAGCCTACCCTCCCCCACCCACCCCAGCATTCCCACTCTCTCCAGCAAACCCACCCTCCCCCACACACCCCAGCAAGCCCACCCTCCCCCACCCATCCCAGGAAAGCCAACCTCCCCCTCCCACACCAGCAAGCCGACCCTCCCTATCCCACCCCAGCAAGCCCACCCTCTCTCACCCTCTCCAGGAAGCCCACCCTCCCCAATCCACTTCAGCAAGCCCACCCTCCCCAACCCACTCCAGCAAGCCCACCCTCCCCCCCCACCCATACAAGCCCACCCTCCCCCACCCACCCCAGCAATCCCATCCACCCCCACCCACCCCAGCAAGCCTACCCTCCCCCACCCACCCCAGCAATCCCATCCTCCCCCACCCACCCCAGCCAGCCCACCCTCCCCCACCCACCTCTGCAAACCCATTCTCCCCCACCCACCCCAGCAAGCCCACCCTCCCTCACCCACCCCATCAAGCCCACCCTCCCCCTCCCACCCCAGCAAGCCCACCCTCCCCCTCCCAACCCTGCAAACCCATTCTCCCCCACCCACCCTCCAACCACCAACCCAACAAACCCAGCCTCCTCCTCCCACCCCAGCAAACCCTCCCTCCCCCACCCACCCACCCCAGCATGCCCACCCTCCCCCACCCACCCCAGCAGGCCCACCCTCCCCCACCCACCCCAGCCAGCCCACCCTCCACAGCAAACCCACCCTCCCCCACCCACTCCAGCAAGCCTACCCTCCCCCACCTTCCCCAGCAAGCCCACCCTCCCCCACCCACCCCAGCAAGCCCACCCTCCCCCTCCCACCCCAGCATTTCCACTCTCCCCAGCAAACCCACTCTCCCCCACACACCCTAGCAAGCCCACCCTCCCCCACCCACCCCATCAAGCCCACCCTCCCTATCCCACCCCAGCAAAAACGCCATCAAGCCCACCCACCCCCACCCACCCCATCAAGCCCACCCTCCCCCACCCACCCCATCAAGCCCACCCTCCCCCACCCACCCCATCAAGCCCACCATCCCCCACCCACCCCATCAAGCCCACCCTCCCCCACCCACCCCAGGAAACCCACCCTCCCCCACCCACCCCAGCAAGCCCACCATCCCCCACCCACCCCATGAAACCCACCCTCCCCCACCCACCCCAGAAAGCCCAACATCCCCCACCCATCCCAGGAAATCCACCCTCCCACACCCACTCCAGCAAGCCCACCCTCCCCCACCCACCCCAGCAAGCCCACCCTCCCCCACCCACTTCAGCAAGCCCACATTCTCCCACCCACCCCAGCAAGCCCACCCTCCCCCACCCACCCCAACAAGCCCACCCTCCCCCACCCACCCCAGGAAGCCCACCCTCCCCTACCCACCCCAGAAATCCCTCCCTCCCCAGTAAACCCACCCTTCCCCAAGCACCCAAGCAAGCCCACCCACCGCCACCCACCCCAGCAATCGTACCCTCCCCCACCCTCCCAAGCAAGCCTACCCTCCCCCACCCACCCCAGCAAGCCCATCCTCTCCCACCCACCCCTGCAAACCCATTCTCCCCCACCCTCCCCAGCAAGCCTACCCTCCCCCACCCACTCCAGCAATCGTACCCTCCCCCACCCTCCCAAGCAAGCCTACCCTCCCCCACCCACCCCAGCAAGCCCATCCTCTCCCACCCACCCCTGCAAACCCATTCTCCCCCACCCACCCCAGCAAGCCCACCCTCCCTCACCCACCCCATCAAGCCCACTCTCCCCCTCCCACCCCAGCAAGCCCACCCTCCCCCTCCCACCCCTGCAAACCCATTCTCCCCCACCCACCCCAGCTAGCCCACCCTTCAACCTCCCACCCCAGCACACCCAGCCTACCCCTCCCACCCCAGCAAACCCACCCTCCCCCACACGCCCCAGGAAGCCAACCCTCCCCCACCCACCCCAGCAAGCCCACCCTCCCCCACCCACCCCAGCAATCCCATCCACCCCCACCCACCCCAGCAAGCCTACCCTCCCCCACCCACCCCAGCAATCCCATCCTCCCCCACCCACCCCAGCCAGCCCACCCTCCCCCACCCACCTCTGCAAACCCATTCTCCCCCACCCACCCCAGCAAGCCCACCCTCCCTCACCCACCCCATCAAGCCCACCCTCCCCCTCCCACCCCAGCAAGCCCACCCTCCCCCTCCCAACCCTGCAAACCCATTCTCCCCCACCCACCCTCCAACCACCAACCCAACAAACCCAGCCTCCTCCTCCCACCCCAGCAAACCCTCCCTCCCCCACCCACCCACCCCAGCATGCCCACCCTCCCCCACCCACCCCAGCAGGCCCACCCTCCCCCACCCACCCCAGCCAGCCCACCCTCCACAGCAAACCCACCCTCCCCCACCCACTCCAGCAAGCCTACCCTCCCCCACCTTCCCCAGCAAGCCCACCCTCCCCCACCCACCCCAGCAAGCCCACCCTCCCCCTCCCACCCCAGCATTTCCACTCTCCCCAGCAAACCCACTCTCCCCCACACACCCTAGCAAGCCCACCCTCCCCCACCCACCCCATCAAGCCCACCCTCCCTATCCCACCCCAGCAAAAACGCCATCAAGCCCACCCACCCCCACCCACCCCATCAAGCCCACCCTCCCCCACCCACCCCATCAAGCCCACCCTCCCCCACCCACCCCATCAAGCCCACCATCCCCCACCCACCCCATCAAGCCCACCCTCCCCCACCCACCCCAGGAAACCCACCCTCCCCCACCCACCCCAGCAAGCCCACCATCCCCCACCCACCCCATGAAACCCACCCTCCCCCACCCACCCCAGAAAGCCCAACATCCCCCACCCATCCCAGGAAATCCACCCTCCCACACCCACTCCAGCAAGCCCACCCTCCCCCACCCACCCCAGCAAGCCCACCCTCCCCCACCCACTTCAGCAAGCCCACATTCTCCCACCCACCCCAGCAAGCCCACCCTCCCCCACCCACCCCAACAAGCCCACCCTCCCCCACCCACCCCAGGAAGCCCACCCTCCCCTACCCACCCCAGAAATCCCTCCCTCCCCAGTAAACCCACCCTTCCCCAAGCACCCAAGCAAGCCCACCCACCGCCACCCACCCCAGCAATCGTACCCTCCCCCACCCTCCCAAGCAAGCCTACCCTCCCCCACCCACCCCAGCAAGCCCATCCTCTCCCACCCACCCCTGCAAACCCATTCTCCCCCACCCTCCCCAGCAAGCCTACCCTCCCCCACCCACTCCAGCAATCGTACCCTCCCCCACCCTCCCAAGCAAGCCTACCCTCCCCCACCCACCCCAGCAAGCCCATCCTCTCCCACCCACCCCTGCAAACCCATTCTCCCCCACCCACCCCAGCAAGCCCACCCTCCCTCACCCACCCCATCAAGCCCACTCTCCCCCTCCCACCCCAGCAAGCCCACCCTCCCCCTCCCACCCCTGCAAACCCATTCTCCCCCACCCACCCCAGCTAGCCCACCCTTCAACCTCCCACCCCAGCACACCCAGCCTACCCCTCCCACCCCAGCAAACCCACCCTCCCCCACACGCCCCAGGAAGCCAACCCTCCCCCACCCACCCCAGCAAGCCCACCCTCCCCCACCCACCCCAGCATGCCCACCCTCCCCCACCCACCCCAGCAGGCCCACCCTCCCCCACCCACCCCAGCAAGCCTACCCTCCCCCACCTTCCCCAGCAAGCCCACCCTCCCCCTCCCCACCCCAGCAAGGACACCCTCCCCCACCCACCCCAGCATTTCAACTTTTCCCAGCAAACCCACTCTCCCCCACACACCCTAGCAAGCCCACCCTCCCAAGGAAACCCACCTTCCTCCCACCCACCCTATCAAGCCCACCCTCCCTATCCCACCCCAGAAAGCCCACCCTCCCCCACCCACCCCATCAAGCCCACCCTCCCCCACACACCCCATCAAGCCCACCCTCCTCCACCCACCCCATCAAGCCCACCCTCCCCCACCCACCCCATCAAGGCCACCCTCCCTCACCCACCCCAGGAAACCCCCCCTCCCCACCCACTCCAGGAAGCCCACCCACTCCAGCAAGCCCAACCTCCCCCAACCACTCCAGCAAGCCCACCCTGCCCTACCGACCCCAGCAAGCCCACCTTCCCCCACCAACCCCAGCAAGCTCACCCTCCCCCACCCATTCCATGAAGCCCACCCACTCCAGCAAGCCCAACCTCCCCCACCCACCCCAGCAAGCCCACCCTCCCCTACCGACCCCAGCAAGCCCACCTTCCCCCACCCACCACAGCAAGCTCACCCTCCCCCACCCACTCCAGCAAGCCCACCCTCCCCACCCACTCCAGGAAGCCCACCAGCAAGCTCTCCCTCCCCCACCCACCCCAGCAAGCCCACCCTCCCCCACCCACCCTCCCACACCCACCCCAGCAAGCCCACCCTCCCCAGCAAGCTCAGGAACCCAATATATCATAACAGGGTGTCAGTCCAGTGTTATGTATTGATTTTGGATCGAGCTGTGACTTGTATTGTTGCTGGTGTTACCTGGCCAGGTGGGCCCCAGGGCCACTAGCTGGCCAGGTGGGCCCCAGGGCCACTAGCTGGCCAGGTGGGCCCCAGGGCCACTAGCTGGCCAGGTGGGCCCCAGGGCCACTAGCTGGCCAGGTGGGCCCCACGGCCACTAGCTGGCCAGGTGGGCCCCAGGGCCACTAGCTGGCCAGGTGGGCCCCAGGGCCACTAGCTGGCCAGGTGGGCCCCAGGGCCACTAGCTGGCCAGGTGGGCCCAGGGCCACTAGCTGGCCAGGTGGGCCCCAGGACCACTAGCTGGCCAGGTGGGCCCCAGGGCCACTAGCTGGCCAGGTGGGCCCAGGGCCACTAGCTGGCCAGGTGGGCCCCAGGACCACTAGCTGGCCAGGTGGGCCCCAGGGCCACTAGCTGGCCAGGTGGGCCCAGGGCCACTAGCTGGCCAGGTGGGCCCCAGGATCACTAGCTGGCCAGGTGGGCCCCAGGGCTACTAGCTGGCCAGGTGGGCCCCAGGGCCACTAGCTGGCCAGGTGGGCCCCAGGACCACTAGCTGGCCAGGTGGGCCCCAGGGCCACTAGCTGGCCAGGTGGGCCCCAGGGCTACTAGCTGGCCAGGTGGGCCCCAGGGCCACTAGCTGGCCAGGTGGGCCCCAAGGCCACTAGCTGGCCAGTTGGGCCCCAGGGCTACTAGCTGGCCAGGTGGGCCCCAGGGCCACTAGCTGGCCAGGTGGGCACCTGGGCCACTAGCTGGCCAGGTGGGCCCCAGGACCACTAGCTGGCCAGGTGGGCCCCAGGGCCACTAGCTGGCCAGGTGGGCCCCAGGGCTACTAGCTGGCCAGGTGGGCCCCAGGGCCACTAGCTGGCCAGGTGGGCCCCTGGGCCACTAGCTGGCCAGGTGGGCCCCAGGGCTACTAGCTGGCCAGGTGGGCCCCAGGACCACTAGCTGCCCAGGTGGGCCCCAGGGCCACTAGCTAGCCAGGTGGGCCCCAGGGCCACTAGCTGGCCAGGTGGGCCCCTGGGCCACTAGCTGGCCAGGTGGGCCCCAGGGCCACTAGCTGGCCAGGTGGGCCCCAGGACCACTAGCTGCCCAGGTGGGCCCCAGGGCTACTAGCTGGCCAGGTGGGCCCCAGGACCACTAGTTGGCCAGGTGGGCCCCAGGACCACTAGCTGGCCAGGTGGGCCCCAGGGCTACTAGCTGGCCAGGTGGGCCCCAGGGCCACTAGCTGGCCAGGTGGGCCCCAGGGCCACTAGCTGGCCAAGTGGGCCCCAGGGCAACTAGCTGGCCAGTTGGGCCCCAGGGCTACTAGCTGGCCAGGTGGGCCCCAGGGCCACTAGCTGGCCAGGTGGGCCCCTGGGCCACTAGCTGGCCAGGTGGGCCCCAGGGCCACTAGCTGGCCAGGTGGGCCCCAGGGCCACTAGCTGGCCAGGTGGGCCCCAGGGCCACTTGCTGGCAAGGTGGGCCCCAGGGCTACTTGCTGGCCAGGTGGGCCCCTGGCCACTAGCTGGCCAGTTGGGCCCCAGGGCCACTTGCTGGCCAGGTGGGCCCCAGGGCCACTATCTGGCCAGGTGGGCCCCAGGGCCACTAGCTGGCCAGGTAGGCCCCAGGGCCACTAGCTGGCCAGGTGTGCCCCAGGGCCACTAGCTGGCCAGGTGGGCCCCTGGGCCACTAGCTGGCCAGGTGGGCCCCAGGGCCACTAGCTGGCCAGGTGGGCCCCAGGACCACTAGCTGCCCAGGTGGGCCCCAGGGCTACTAGATGGCCAGGTGGGCCCCAGGGCCACTAGTTGGCCAGGTGGGCCCCAGGACCACTAGCTGGCCAGGTGGGCCCCAGGGCTACTAGCTGGCCAGGTGGGCCCCAGGACCACTAGCAGGCCAGGTGGGCCCCAGGGCTACTAGCTGGCCAGGTAGGCCCCAGGGCCACAAGCTGGCCAGGTGGGCCCCAGGGCCACTAGCTGGCCAAGTGGGCCCCAGGGCCACTAGCTGGCCAGTTGGGCCCCAGGGCTACTAGCTGGCCAGGTGGGCCCCTGGGCCACTAGCTGGCCAGGTGGGCCCCAGGACCACTAGCTGGCCAGGTGGGCCCCAGGGCTACTAGCTGGCCAGGTGGGCCCCAGGGCCACTAGCTGGCCAGGTGGGCCCCAGGGCTACTAGCTGGCCAGGTGGGCCCCAGGGCCACTATCTGGCCAGGTGGAACCTGGGCCACTTGCTGGCCAGGTGGGCCCCTGGGCCACTTGCTGGCCAGGTGGGCCCCAGGGCTACTTGCTGGCCAGGTGGGCCCCTGGCCACTAGCTGGCCAGTTGGGCCCCAGGGCCACTTGCTGGCCAGGTGGGCCCCAGTGCCACTATCTGGCCAGGTGGGCCCCAGGGCCACTAGCTGGCCAGGTAGGCCCCAGGGCCACTAGCTGGCCAGGTGTGCCCCAGGGCCACTAGCTGGCCAGGTGGGCCCCAGGGCCACTAGCTGGCCAGGTGGGCCCCAGGGCCACTAGCTGGCCAGGTAGGCCCAAGGGCCACTAGCTGGCCAGGTGTGCCCCAGGGGCCCACCTGGCCAGGTGGGCCCCAGGGCCACTAGCTGGCCAGGTGGGCCCCAGGGCCACTAGCTGGCCAGGTGGGCCCCAGGACCACTAGCTGGCTAGGTGGGCCCCAGGGCTACTAGCTGGCCAGGTGGGCCCCAGGGCTACTAGCTGGCCAGGTGGGCCCCAGGACCACTAGCTGGCCAGGTGGGCCCCAGGGCCACTAGCTGGCCAGGTGGGCCCCAGGGCCAATAGCTGGCCAGTTGGGCCCCAGGGCTACTAGCTGGCCAGGTGGGCCCCAGGGCCACTAGCTGGCCAGGTGGGCCCCTGGGCCACTAGCTGGCCAGGTGGGCCCCAGGACCACTAGCTGGCCAGGTGGGCCCCAGGGCCACTAGCTGGCCAGGTGGGCCCCAGGGCCACTAGCTGGCCTGGTGGGCCCCAGGGCTACTAGCTGGCCAGGTGGGCCCCAGGGCTACTAGCTGGCCAGGTGGGCCCCAGGACCACTAGCTGGCCAGGTGGGCCCCAGGGCCACTTGCTGGCCAGGTGGGCCCCAGGGCCACTATCTGGCCAGGTGGGCCCCAGGGCCACTAGCTGGCCAGGTAGGCCCCAGGGCCACTAGCTGGCCAGGTGTGCCCCAGGGCCACTAGCTGGCCAGGTGGGCCCCTGGGCCACTAGCTGGCCAGGTGGGCCCCAGGGCCACTAGCTGGCCAGGTGGGCCCCAGGACCACTAGCTGCCCAGGTGGGCCCCAGGGCTACTAGCTGGCCAGGTGGGCCCCAGGGCCACTAGTTGGCCAGGTGGGCCCCAGGACCACTAGCTGGCCAGGTGGGCCCCAGGGCTACTAGCTGGCCAGGTGGGCCCCAGGACCACTAGCAGGCCAGGTGGGCCCCAGGGCTACTAGCTGGCCAGGTGGGCCCCAGGGCCACTAGCTGGCCAGGTGGGCTCCAGGGCCACTAGCTGGCCAAGTGGGCCCCAGGGCCACTAGCTGGCCAGTTGGGCCCCAGGGCTACTAGCTGGCCAGGTGGGCCCCAGGGCCACTAGCTGGCCAGGTGGGCCCCTGGGCCACTAGCTGGCCAGGTGGGCCCCAGGACCACTAGCTGGCCAGGTGGGCCCCAGGGCTACTAGCTGGCCAGGTGGGCCCCAGGGCCACTAGCTGGCCAGGTGGGCCCCAGGGCCACTAGCTGGCCAGGTAGGCCCCAGGGCCACTAGCTGGCCAGGTGTGCCCCAGGGCCACTAGCTGGCCAGGTGGGCCCCAGGGCCACTAGCTGGCCAGGTGGGCCCCAGGGTAACTAGCTGGCCAGGTAGGCCCCAGGGCCACTAGCTGGCCAGGTGTGCCCCAGGGGCACTAGCTGGCCAGGTGGGCCCCAGGGCCACTAGCTGGCCAGGTGGGCCCCAGGGCCACTAGCTGGCCAGGTGGGCCCCAGGACCACTAGCTGGCCAGGTGGGCCCCAGGGCTACTAGCTGGCGAGGTGGGCCCCAGGGCCACTAGCTGGCCAGGTGGGCCTCAGGACCACTAGCTGGCTAGGTGGGCCCCAGGGCTACTAGCTGGCCAGGTGGGCCCCAGGGCTACTAGCTGGCCAGGTGGGCCCCAGGACCACTAGCTGGCCAGGTGGGCCCCAGGGCCACTAGCTGGCCAGGTGGGCCCCAGGGCCACTAGCTGGCCAGTTGGGCCCCAGGGCTACTAGCTGGCCAGGTGGGCCCCAGGGCCACTAGCTGGCCAGGTGGGCCCCTGGGCCACTAGCTGGCCAGGTGGGCCCCAGGACCACTAGCTGGCCAGGTGGGCCCCAGGGCCACTAGCTGGCCAGGTGGGCCCCAGGGCCACTAGCTGGCCTGGTGGGCCCCAGGGCTACTAGCTGGCCAGGTGGGCCCCAGGGCTACTAGCTGGCTAGGTGGGCCCCAGGACCACTAGCTGGCCAGGTGGGCCCCAGGGCTACTAGCTGGCCAGGTGGGCCCCAGGACCACTTGCTGGCCAGGTGGGCCCCAGGGCCACTAGCTGGCCAGGTGGGCCCCAGGGCCACTAGCTGGCCAGGTGGGCCCCAGGGCCACTAGCTGGCCAGTTGGGCCCCAGTGCTACTAGCTGGCCAGGTGGGCCCCAGGGCCACTAGCTGGCCAGGTGGGCCCCTGGGCCACTAGCTGGCCAGGTGGGCCCCAGGACCACTAGCTGGCCAGGTGGGCCCCAGGGCTACTAGCTGGCCAGGTGGGCCCAGGGCCACTAGCTGGCCAGGTGGGCCCCAGGGCTACTAGCTGGCCTGGTGGGCCCCATGGCCACTATCTGGCCAGGTGGGCCCCTGGGCCACTTGCTGGCCAGGTGGGCCCCTGGGCCACTTGCTGGCCAGGTGGGCCCCAGGGCCACTTGCTGGCCAGGTGGGCCCCTGGGCCACTAGCTGGCCAGTTGGGCCCCAGGGCCACTTGCTGGCCAGGTGGGCCCCAGGGCCACTATCTGGCCAGGTGGGCCCCTGGGCCACTTGCTGGCCAGGTGGGCCCCTGGGCCACTTGCTGGCCAGGTGGGCCCCAGGGCCACTTGCTGGACAGGTGGGCCCCAGGGCCACTTGCTGGCCAGGTGGGCCCCTGGGCCACTAGCTGGCCAGTTGGGCCCCAGGGCCACTAGCTGGCCAGTTGGGCCCCAGGGCCACTTGCTGGCCAGGTGGGCCCCAGGGCCACTATCTGGCCAGGTGGGCCCCTGGGCCACTTGCTGGCCAGGTGGGCCCCTGGGCCACTTGCTGGCCAGGTGGGCCCCAGGGCCACTTGCTGGACAGGTGGGCGCCAAAGCCACTAGCTGGCTAGGTGGGCCCCAGGGCCACTAGCTGGCTAGGTGGGCCCCAGGGCCACTTGCTGGCTAGGTGGGCCACAGGGCCACTAGCTGGCTAGGTGGGCCACAGGGCCACTAGCTGGCCAGGTGGGGCACAGGGCCACTAGCAGGCCAAGTGGGCCATAGGACCACCAGCTGGCCAGCAGGGACCACTACAAGTGTTCCTGGCCCGCTGAGCACTATGGCCTGACACAGCACACGAGCAGATTAAACCACAAACAAGAACAACATTATAACAAGCTATCAGGTAATCTAAGTGATAGTGAGGACGCTAACGAGTGTGATGATGACGATGATGAATGTGGATAATAACGACCTTCATAATACTACTGATAGTGACGGTGGTCATTATATTATAATGTGGATGACGATATTATAATTAGATGAAAAAGCTTAGAGCTAAAATACAATGCAGACAAAAATATACTTTTGTCTTTATATTTTATGAATTTGACGATATTTTCTTCAAAATTTAATTTACTATAATAACTGAGTTCGTTTGCAATGATTCTTCATTTGCAATGATTCGGAAGGTGGATCCCAAGGCTCCGAACACCAGCTGTGTTGTGTTGACCTCTCACCAGCTGTGTTGTGTTGACGTCGCACCAGCTGTGTTGTGTTGACCTCTCACCAGCTGTGTTGTGTTGACCTCTCACCAGCTGTGTTGTGTTGACCTCTCACCAGCTGTGTTGTGTTGACCTCTCACCAGCTGTGTTGTGTTGACCTCTCACCAGCTGTGTTGTGTTGACCTCTCACCAGCTGTGTTGTGTTGACCTCCCACCAGCTGTGTTGTGTTGACCTCTCACCAGCTGTGTTGTGTTGACCTCCCACCAGGTGTGTTGTGTTGACCTCTCACAGCTGTGTTGTGTTGACCTCCCACCAGCTGTGTTGTGTTGACCTCTCACCAGCTGTGTTGTGTTGACCTCCCACCAGCTGTGTTGTGTTGACCTCTCACCAGCTGTGTTGTGTTGACCTTTCACCAGCTGTGTTGTGTTGACCTCTCACCAGCTGTGTTGTGTTGACCTCTCACCAAGTGTGTTGTGTTGACCTCTCACTAGCTGTGTTGTGTTGACCTCCCACCAGGTGTGTTGTGTTGACCTCTCACCAGCTGTGTTGTGTTGACCTCCCACCAGCTGTGTTGTGTTGACCTCTCACCAGCTGTGTTGTGTTGACCTCGCACCAGCTGTGTTGTATTGACCTCTCACCAGCTGTGTACTGTTGACCTCCCACCAGCTGTGTTGTGTTGACCTCTCACCAGCTGTGTTGTGTTGACCTCTCACCAGCTGTGTTGTGTTGACCTCTCACCAGCTGTGTTGTGTTGACCTCTCACCAGGTGTGTTGTGTTGACCTCTCACCAGGTGTGTTGTGTTGACCTCTCACCAGGTGTGTTGTGTTGACCTCTCACCAGGTGTGTTGTGTTGACCTCTCACCAGGTGTGTTGTGTTGACCTCTCACCAGGTGTGTTGTGTTGACCTCTCACCAGGTGTGTTGTGTTGACCTCGCACCAGCTGTGTTGTGTTGACCTCTCACCAGGTGTGTTGTGTTGACCTCTCACCAGGTGTGTTGTGTTGACCTCTCACCAGGTGTGTTGTGTTGACCTCTTACCAGCTGTGTTGTGTTGACCTCTATGCGTGTTGTGGCCGCGTAATATATTGTAAAGCAACATCAAAATCGTTGCATGCGATGTTGTTAGTGATGTGTTTATACTGCATTTTGTTCCTCTTTGGTATTGAATTGAAAAGTAGTGAGGAAATTACTTATTGTTGCATCTTAGGGATAACGGCCGAGGTTGATAAGTAAGAACGTTTTTCATTTTGCAGGATCTTAAATTTTAGCCTCAAGAGTGTAAAATTTTGTGGATTGAGTGTCGCACAAATTTGAAATAATATGTAACAAAGTTGGAAAATTTAGGAACTAATTTATGCAGCTCAGTTTATAATTAGAGAAACTTTTGGGCAGAACTTCTGCAGGAGAACTTTCCTCACCTCTCCGTCTCGGTTATCACCACCTCCTTCCCGCAAGATCTTTCTGGGCTCACAGGGGTTTTTTTAATTAAAAATGGCGTTGGAGCTGAATATGTTCCTGGGCCGTGCATGTCAATAGATGGGTCGTGTCCTGGTTGTTGATCACTGTGGCACGGGAAGAAGTTTTAATTACAATTGCAGGACGAGTGGGAATATTTGGCAGCTTGTAGTATGCTAATGTCTTGTGGTCGTCAGCTGTATGTGGAGATCCACACATACTCACACACATATTCATATATATGTATTAATATATATATATATATATATATATATATATATATATATATATATATATATATATATATATATATATATATATATATATATATGTCGTACCTAGTAGCCAGAACGCACTTCTCAGCCTACTATGCAAGGCCCGATTTGCCTAATAAGCCAAGTTTTCATGAAATAATTGTTTTTCGACTACCTAACCTACCTAACCTAACCTAACCTAACTTTTTCGGCTACCTAACCTAACCTAACCTATAGAGGTAGGTTAGGTTAGGTTAGGTAGGGTTGGTTAGGTTCGGTCATATATCTACGTTAATTTTAACTCCAGTAAAAAAAAATTGACCTCATACGTAATGAAATGGGTAGCTTTATCATATCATGAGAAAAAATTTATAGAAAATATATAAATTCAGGAAAACTTGGCTTATTAGGCAAATCGGGCATTGCATAGTAGGCCAAAAAGTGCGTTCTGGCTACTAGGTACGACATATATATATATATATATATATATATATATATATATATATATATATATATATATATATATATATATATATATATATATATATATATATATATGGCAGTATCAGACCATGGAGGAAGAATTGAAACAGGAATTTCCTTTCTATTCAATTCTTCCTCGGTGGTCGGACACTGTCACTTTTTTCATTACGTGTTAACTTTCGTGATTACACACAAACACACACATTGTAACACAGCATCAACATGGGTTCAGGGATGGCAGGTCCTGCCTCACAGGGTTACTTGAATTTTACGACCAGGCAACAAAAATCAGGCAAAAAAGAGAAGGGTGGGCAGACTGCATATTTTTGGATTGTCAAAAAGCCTTTGATACAGTATCACACAAGAGGCTAGTGAAAAAGCTGGAGATGCAGGCTGGAGTGAAAGGGAAGGTACTCCGATGGATAAAGGAGTACCTAAGCAACAGGAGACAACGAGTCAGTGTGAGGGGTGAGGTCTAGGATTGGCGTGACGCCACAATTGGAGTCCTGTAGGGTTCAGTCTTTGGACCTATACTGTTTCTGATCTCCCAGATGTAAATGATCGTTTCTCTCAATGGTTGCTGATGATGCAAAAATTATGAGGAGGGTTGAAACAGGATGATAGTAGGAGGCTACAAGATGACCTAGACAGACTGAGTGAATGGTCCAACATATGGCTGTTGAAATTTAACCCGAGTAAATACAAAGTAATTAAACTAGGCGGCGGAAACAGGAGGCCAGACACAGGATACAGAATGGGAGAAGAAGTACTTCATGAAACGGACAGAGAGAAAGATCTAGGAGTTGACATCACACCAAACCTGTCTCCTGAAGCACACGTAAAAAGAATAACGTCTGCGGCATATGCGAGGCTGGCTAACATCAGAACAGCCTTCAGGAACCTGTGTAAGGAATCATTCAGAATCTTGTATACCGGATATGTAAGACCAATCCTGGAGTATGCGCACCAACACTGAGCCCGTACCTTGTCATGCACAAAACGAAGCTGGAAAAAGTTCAGAGGTATGCCACTTGACAAGTCCTGGAGCTAAGAGGCATGAGTTACGAGAAACTCTGCGAGAGTTGCACCTTACGACACTGGGAGACAGAAGAGTAAGGGAGACATGGTCACTACCTACAAAATCCTCATGGGTATTGACAGGGTAGACAAGGATAAACTATTCAACACTTGTGGTATGCGAACAAGGGGACACAGATGGAAACTGAGTACCCACATGAGCCACAGAGACGTTAGAAACAACTTTTTCAGTGTCAGTGTAGTTAACAGGTGGAATGCATTAGGAAGTGAAGTGGTGGAGGCTGACTCCATACACAGTTTCAAATGTAGATATGATAGAGCCCAATAGGCTCAGGAATCTGTACACCAGTTGATTGACGGTTGCGAGGCAGGACCAAAGAGCCAAAGCTCAACCCCCGCAAACACAATTAGGTGAGTACAATTAGGTGACTACACACACACACACACACACACACACACACACACACACACACACACACACACACACACACACACACACACACACACACACACACACACACACACACACGCACACACACACACACGCACACACACCTAGAGCACCCTCCCCCCACCCACCCCCCTCCCCCCACTCACCCCCCTTCTTCCCCTCACCCCTCTCCCCAGGACCTCCCTTCCCCCCCATCCCCCATGCCCTCCCTTCTCCCACATGCCTTCCTGTCTCTCCCACCCCCATGCCCTCCCTTCTCCCCCTCCCCCCTAAGCCCCCCACTCTCCCCCACCCCACCTAAGTCTTCCCCTCTCCCCCACTCCCCTAAACCCTCCCCTCTTCCTCACCCACCTCAGCCCTCCCTTTTCCCCCACGCCCCCCAAGCCCTCCACCCTTTTCTCTCCCCCCAAGCCCCCCCATTTCCCCATTCCCCCACAGCCTCTCCTCCCCCCATGCTTCCCCAACCCTCCCTCTCTTACCCACCCCCTGTACCCTCCCCCTCTTATCCACCCCCTGTACCCTCCCCCTCTTATCCACCCCCTGTACCCTCCCCCTCTTATCCACCCCCTGTACCCTCCCCCTCTCCCCCACCACCCCAAGCCCTCCCTCCTCCACCAATCCCCCGGTGCCAGGTCCCCCCAGCTCCCACTCACCCCAGATCCCAAAGGTTCCCCCCAGAAAAGAAGCAGAAGAGAGTCAGTTTCAGGGTGATGTACTCGAACATAGATGGGATCACAAGCAAGACAAGTGAACTAAGGGAAAGAGCACAAGAAGTTAACCCAGATGTAATCGGACTCACTGAAACAAAACTCTCTGGAATCATAACGAATGCCGTGTTTCCCCAGGAGTATACAGTAATAAGGAAAGAGAGGGAAGGTAGAGGAGGAGGCGGAGTGGCCCTACTCATGAGAAGGGAATGGAGTTTTAAGGAGATGGCCATCCCGGGCTGTGAGGAGTTCAGAGACTACATAGCAGGCACCATAACAATGGGAGGACCAAGAATAGTAGTAGCAGTAATATACAACCCTCCACCAAATGACAGGAGACCCAGTCAAGAGTATGAAAACAACAACAAGGCAGTTAACACTATAATTGAGAGGGCAGCCTCTGCTGCCTGTAGAAATAGATCCCACCTGCTCATCATGGGCGACTTCAATCACGGAAAGATTGACTGGGAGAACAAGGAACCGCATGGAGGCGAGGATACGTGGAGAGCCAAACTATTGGAGGTGGTGACAAGCAACTTTTTAACGCAGCATGTCGGAGAACCCACAAGGATGAGAGGCAATGACGAACCAGCGAGACTCGACCTAGTCTTCACTCTGAACGACTCCGACATAAGACAAATCGGTTTTGAGGACCCAGTAGGAATGAGCGACCACAGTGTACTGGTGTTTGAGTACTTGATTGAAGAAGGGTTATTGAACTCGAGGAGGGATACCGAAACCAAAAGGTTAGCATACCGAAAGGGAAACTATGAGGGGATAAGAAAATTCCTAACAGATATAGCATGGGAAACAGAGCTCAGGGGAAAGACGGCCCAAGATATGATGGATTACATCACGCAGAAGTGCAAGGACGCAGCAAACAAGTTTGTCCCAGTCCAAAAGGAAAACAGAGAAATGAAGATGAGAAACCCATGGTTTAATCAAAGATGTAGGCTAGCTAAGCAGCAAAGTAAAAGGGCATGGAGAAACTATAGGAATAACAGGACACTGGAGAGCAGAGAAAGATACCAGAATGCCAGGAATGAATATGTCAGGATGAGAAGAGAGGCAGAAAGACAATACGAAAATGACATCGCAAGCAAGGCAAAGACTCAGCCTAAATTGTTGCATAGCCACATTAGGAGAAAAACAACAGTAAAGGAACAGGTTATGAGATTAAGGATAGGGGCGGAAGGATTCACTACAAATGACAAGGAAGTGTGTGAGGAATTGAATAAGAAATTCCAGGAGGTCTTCACCTTAGAACAAGGAGAAATTCCAGAGGTAAGTGAGGGAATAGCTAACCAGGAACCACTGGAAGAGTTTGAGATTACCAGTGGGGAAGTAAGGAAGTGTTTACTAGAGTTGGACGTGACGAAGGCTATAGGCCCAGATGGAATCTCCCCTTGGGTTCTAAAGGAAGGAGCAAGAGAACTGAGCCTACCACTCTCCATAGTGTATAACAAATCACTGGCAACAGGGGAACTGCCAGATATTTGGAAAGCAGCTAACGTAGTCCCGATATACAAGAAAGGGGATAGACAGGAGGCACTGAACTACAGGCCAGTGTCCCTAACCTGCATACCATGCAAGCTGATGGAGAAGATTGTGCGAAAAAAACTAGTGGAGCATCTGGAGCGAAGGAACTTTGTAACACAGCATCAACATGGGTTCAGGGATGGCAGGTCCTGCCTCACAGGGTTACTTGAATTCTACGACCAGGCAACAAAAATAAGGCAAGAAAGAGAAGGGTGGGCAGACTGCATATTTTTGGATTGTCAGAAAGCCTTTGATACAGTGCCACACAAGAGGCTAGTGCGAAAGTTGGAGATGCAGGCTGGAGTGAGAGGGAAGGTACTCCGGTGGATAGAGGAATACCTAAGCAACAGGAGACAACGAGTCTGTGTGAGGGGTGAGGTCTCAGATTGGCGAGACGTCACAAGTGGAGTCCCGCAGGGGTCAGTCCTTGGACCTATACTGTTTCTGGTATATGTAAATGATCTCCCAGAGGGTATAGATTCGTTCCTCTCAATGTTTGCCGACGATGCAAAAATTATGAGGAGGATTGAAACAGAGGATGATAGTAGGAGGCTACAAGATGACCTTGATAGACTGAGTGAATGGTCCAACAAATGGCTGTTGAAGTTCAACCCGAGTAAATGCAAAGTAATGAAACTAGGCAGTGGAAACAGGAGGCCAGGCACAGGATACAGAATAGGAGATGAAGTACTTAATGAAACAGACAGAGAGAAAGATCTAGGAGTTGATATCACACCAAACCTGTCTCCTGAAGCCCACATAAAGAGAATAACGTCTGCGGCATATGCGAGGCTGGCTAACATCAGAACGGCGTTCAGGAACCTGTGTAAGGAATCATTCAGAATCTTGTACACCACATATGTAAGACCAATCCTGGAGTATGCGGCCCCAGCATGGAGCCCGTACCTTGTCAAGCACAAGACGAAGCTGGAAAAAGTCCAAAGGTATGCTACTAGACTAGTCCCAGAACTAAGAGGCATGAGTTATGAGGAAAGGCTGCGGGAAATGCACCTCACGACACTGGAAGACAGAAGAGTAAGGGGGGACATGATCACAACCTACAAAATCCTCAGGGGAATCGACCGGGTAAACAAGGATGAACTTTTCAACACTGGTGGGACGCGAACAAGGGGACACAGGTGGAAGCTGAGTACCCAAATGAGCCACAGAGACGTTAGAAAGAACTTTTTCAGTGTCAGAGTAGTTAGCAAATGGAATGCATTAGGAAGTGATGTGGTGGAGGCTGACTCCATTCACAGTTTCAAATGTAGATATGATAGAGCCCAATAGGCTCAGGAATCTGTACACCAGTTGATTGACGGTTGAGAGGCGGGACCAAAGAGCCAGAGCTCAACCCCCGCAAGCACAATTAGGTGAGTACAATTAGGTGAGTACACACAAACACACATACACACACATACACACACACACACACACACACACACACACACACACACACACACACACACACACACACACACACACACACACACACACACACACACACACACACACACACACACACACACACACACACACACACACACACACACACACACACACACACACACACACACACACACACACACACACACACACACACACTCACAAACACACACATTCTGATCCTTCTAACGTTCCCGGTTGTTCTAACATATAAACGGCCTTTAGAAGCTTGTGTAAGGAATCTTTCAGAACTTTGTATACCACATATGTCAGATACACACAACACTCACAGGGTAGATAAAGACAGTTTATTTTAACGCGGGTGGTACTCGATCAACGGAACACAGGTGGAAGCTGAGTACTCAAATGAGCCACAGAGACAATTTTAGAAAAAAAAACTATTTCAATGTCAGAGTAGTTAATAAATGGAATGCATTAAGAATTGATGTGATGGAGGCAGACTCCATACTCAGTTTCCAGTGAAGATATGATAGAGCCCAGTTGGTTCTGGAATCTGTACATCAGTATATTGATGGTAGACCTGCGGACCAAAGAGCCGAAGGTCCATCCCATCAAACACGACTTGATGAGAACAACTAGGTGAGTACACATACTCCTGAAGCACTAACAAGCATTCCCTGCAAGTCACTGAAGAGTCTAATCCATCAGTCACATGGAACGTAGCAAATTAAATTTATTTTACAACACCAATACAGATTCAACGAGATTCAACAAAGTTAACTCCAGCTTGGCAAACTATTCAGAATTTCACAACAGAATGGGTGATATCAAACATAAAAGACGGGATTGAACACTCTGCATTCTCCTTTGATGGTTGGAATGCATACACAACTGATCTACACAAGATATACAGGCATGCTACTGAAGCTAGCAAGATTATTTAGATGAAGTCGCAACTTTGAGAATAGAGACAAAAGGTGAGAGTATGAGGAAGGAGCCACAGCACCGCAGTGTTCGTCACAGCACGGCATCAGGAAAGTTATCAGTTGGTGAGAGAACCAATTATTATATTTTTACGGGGTCATATTAAGAGACATGTCCGTTACACTCTGACGAAAAACATCCATTTGGAGAGAAGTTACACACAGTATGCATCAAGGTCTCTGATTGTACCCAAGTCACACATAACATACAATAAGGGGTCTCTGATTGTACCCAAGTCCCACATAACATACAATAAGGGGTCTCGGATTGTACCCAAGTCACACATAGCATACAACAAGGGTGTCTGATTGTACCCAAGTCACACATAGCATACAACAAGGGTCTCTGATTGTACCCAAGTCACACATAACATACAACAAGGGTCTCTGATTGTACCCAAGTCACACATAGCATACAACAAGGGTCTCTGATTGTACCCAAGTCACACATAACATACAACAAGGGTCTCTGATTGTACCCAAGTCACACATAACATACAATAATGGGTCTCGGATTGTACCCAAGTCACACATAGCATACAACAAGGGTCTCTAATTGTATCCAAGTCACACATAACATAAAACAAGGGTCTCTGATTGTACCCAAGTCCGAGATAACATACAATAAGTTGTCTCTGATTGTACCCAAGTCACACATAACATACAATAAGGGGTCTCTGATTGTTCCCAAGTCACACATAACATACAATAAGGGGTCTCTGATTGTTCCCAAGTCACACATAACATACAATAAGGGGTCTCTGATTGTTCCCAAGTCACACATAACATACAACAAGGGTCTCTGATTGTACCCAAGTCACACATAGCATACAACAAGGGTCTTTGATTGTATCCAAGTCACACACATAACATACAACAAGGGTCTCTGACTGTACCCAAGTCCCACATAACATACAATAAGTTGTCTCTGATTGTACCCAAGTCACACATAACATACAATAAGGGGTCTCTGATTGTTCCCAAGTCACACATAACATACAATAAGGGGTCTCTGATTGTTCCCAAGTCACACATAACATACAATAAGGGGTCTCTGATTGTTCCCAAGTCACACATAACATACAATAAGGGGTCTCTGATTGTTCCCAAGTCACACATAACATACAATAAGGGGTCTCTGATTGTACCCAAGTCACACATAACATACAATAAGGGGTCTCTGATTGTTCCCAAGTCACACATAACATACAATAAGGGGTCTCTGATTGTTCCCAAGTCACACATAACATACAATAAGGGGTCTCTGATTGTTCCCAAGTCACACATAACATACAATAAGGGGTCTCTGATTGTTCCCAAGTCACACATAACATACAATAAGGGGTCTCTGATTGTTCCCAAGTCACACATAACATACAATAAGGGGTCTCTGATTGTTCCCAAGTCACACATAACATACAATAAGGGGTCTCTGATTGTACCCAAGTCACACATAACATACAATAAGGGTGTCTGATTGTACCCAAGTCACACATAGCATACAATAAGTGTCTCTGAGTGCACCCAACCTTTTCTTTAAGTTCCCAGAACAGCAACATACAGAAATTGGCTGACGACACAAAGGTATAAATCCCATGGTAACAGGAGAAGCTGATATACTGCAGCAATAATTAAACATACATAGAGTATACAAACACCTGCTTGAATTATTTTCCCTCACTCCTTACCTTATGATATTCTTATTTCCACTATCCCTTCTTTTTCCCTCACTATCTTCTCTCATCTCTCTTCCATTGACTCTCCCTTTCTCTTCCCATCTAGCCCCTCTCCTCCCCTCTTCACGTTTCTCCCACTCCCACTCCTCTCCTCTCTTCTTATCACTCTCTACTTCTTTATTCACCTTTTAACTCTATCTCCACCTCACCTACTCTCTTCTTCACTCCTATCTTCTCCTCTCTATCCCCCCCTCTCATTCTGAATCCCCTGCCACTATCTCCACCTTCTCCATTACCCATCCATTTCCCTTCTTTGCCTCTTACACCTCTCCCCCTCTTCATCTTTCTCTTTTCTTTTCCCCTCTCCAACTTTCTACTCATTATCATCCCTCTCCCACTTAATTTTTCCTTCCCCTCTCCCTCTCCCTCTCACTTTTACCCTTCTCCTCCTCTAATAGGCTCTTTCAACACCTACCTCCCATATTCCTTCCCTCTCTTTCTACCCTCTCTTATAATCTCACCCTTTTCTCCCTATTTCATCCGTTGCAAATGTTGCTCTATTTCTCCTGTCTGTACTAACATTTTCCTCTCACTCCCCGTCCTCCTCTCTCCCTCATTTCCATCCCTTTCCTTCCATTTCTACTTCTCACCCACTCTCCCTTCTCGCTTGCTACCCCTTCCCCCATCCATCTCAAACTCCCAGAACATGCAATATAGGCCTTACACAAGCACAAAAAGTGGCAACAACGAATCCTTTTGTGACCTCCCAGCACCCACATGCTCCCCTTCCCCCCGTCACAGTCCTCCCAGCACCCACATGCTCCCCTTCCCCCCGTCACAGTCCTCCCAGCACCCACATGCTCCCCTTCCCCCCGTCACAGTCCTCCCAGCACCCACATGCTCCCCCCCCGTCACAGTCCTCCGAGCACCCACAAGCTCCACCCCCCCCCTGTCACAGTCCTTCCAGCACCCCCATGCCCCGTCCCCAGTCACAGTCCTCCCAGCACCCACATGCTCCCCTTCCCCCCTGTCACAGTCCTCCCAGCACCCACATGCTCCCCCTGTCACAGTCCTCCCTGCACGGCCATGCTCCCCCCCCCCCCTCAGCCTCAGTCCTCCCAGCACCCCTATCCCCCCCCCTGTCACAGTCCTCCCAGCACCCACATGCCCCCCCCAGTCACAGTCCTCCCAGCACCCACATGCTCCCCCCGTCACAGTCCTCCCAGCACCCACATGCTCCCCCCCTGTCACAGTCCTCCCAGCACCCCCATGCACCCCCACCCCTATCACAGTCCTCCCAGCACCCACATGCCCCCTCCCAGTCACAGTTCTCCGAGCACCCCCATGCCCCCCCCCTATCACAGTCCTCCCAGCACCCACATGCTCCCCCCCCTATCACAGTCCTCCCAGCACCCACATGCTCACCAACCCTGTCACAGTCCTCCCAGCACCCACATGCTCCCCCCCCCCAGTCACAGTTCTCCGAGCACCCCCATGCCCCCCCCCCCAGTCACAGTCCTCCCAGCACCCACATGCTCCCCCCCCCTGTCACAGTCCTCCCAGCACCCACATGCTCCCCCCCTGTCACAGTCCTCCCAGCACCCCCATGCACCCCCATGTCACAGTCCTCCCAGCACCCACATGCTCCCCCCCCCAGTCACAGTTCTCCGAGCACCCCCATGCCCCCCCCTATCACAGTCCTCCCAGCACCCACATGCTCCCCCCCCCCTATCACAGTCCTCCCAGCACCCACATGCTCACCCCCCTTGTCACAGTCCTCCCAGCACCCACATGCTCCCCCCCCCAGTCACAGTTCTCCGAGCACCCCCATGCCCCCCCCAGTCACAGTCCTCCCAGCACCCACATGCTCCCCCCCTGTCACAGTCCTCCCAGCACCCACATGCTCCCCCCCCAGTCACAGTTCTCCGAGCACCCCCATGCTCCCCCCAGTCACAGTCCTCCCAGCACCCACATGCTCCCCCCCCCCCAGTCACAGTTCTCCAAGCACCCCCATGCCCCCCCCAGTCACAGTCCTCCCAGCACCCACAAGCTCCCCCCCCCCCCGTCACAGTCCTCCCAGCACCCCCATGCCCCCCCCAGTCACAGTCCTCCCAGCACCCACAAGCTCCACCCCCCCCTGTCACAGTCCTCCCAGCACCCACATGCTCCCCCCTGTCACAGTCCTCCCAGCACCCACATGCTCCCCCCCTATCACAGTCCTCCCAGCACTCCCATGCTCCCCGCCTGTCACAGTCCTCCCAGCAACCACAAGCTCCCCCCCCCTGTCACAGTCCTCCCAGCACCCATATGCTCCCCCCCCGGTCACAGTCCTCCCAGCAATCCCATGCTCCCCCGAAGTCACAGTCCTCCCAGCACCCACATGCTCCTCCCCCTGCCACAGCCCTCCCAGCACTCCCATGCCCCCCCACCCTGTCACAGTCCTCCCAGCACTCCAATGCTCCCCCCCCCTGTCACAGTCCTCCCAGCACCCACATGCCCCCCCCCAGTCACAGTCCTCCCAGCACCCACATGCTCCCCCCTGTCACAGTCCTCCCAGCACCCACATGTTCCCCCCCTGTCACAGTCCTCCCAGCACCCCCATGCACCCCCACCCCTATCACAGTCCTCCCAGCATCCACATGCTCCCCCCCCCAGTCACAGTTCTCCGAGCACCCCCATGCCCCCCCCCTATCACAGTCCTCCCAGCACCCACATGCCCCCCCCCCTATCACAGTCCTCCCAGCACCCACATGCTCACCAACCCTGTCACAGTCCTCCCAGCACCCACATGCTCCCCCCCCCCAGTCACAGTTCTCCGAGCCCCCCCATGCCCCCCCCCAGTCACAGTCCTCCCAGCACCCACATGCTCCCCCCCCTGTCACAGTCCTCCCAGCACCCACATGCTCCCCCCCCTGTCACAGTCCTCCCAGCACCCCCATGCACCCCCATGTCACAGTCCTCCCAGCACCCACATGCTCCCCCCCCCCAGTCACAGTTCTCCGAGCACCCCCATGCCCCCCCTATCACAGTCCTCCCAGCACCCACATGCTCCCCCCCCTATCACAGTCCTCCCAGCACCCACATGCTCACCCCCCCTGTCACAGTCCTCCCAGCACCCACATGCTCCCCCCCCCAGTCACAGTTCTCCGAGCACCCCCATGCCCCCCCCAGTCACAGTCCTCCCAGCACCCACATGCTCCCCCCCTGTCACAGTCCTCCCAGCACCCACATGCTCCCCCCCCCAGTCACAGTTCTCCGAGCACCCCCATGCCCCCCCCAGTCACAGTCCTCCCAGCACCCACATGCTCCCCCCCCCAGTCACAGTTCTCCGAGCACCCCCATGCCCCCCCCAGTCACAGTCCTCCCAGCACCCACAAGCTCCCCCCCCCCCCGTCACAGTCCTCCCAGCACCCCCATGCCCCCCCCCCAGTCACAGTCCTCCCAGCACCCACAAGCTCCACCCCCCCCCTGTCACAGTCCTCCCAGCACCCATATGCTCCCCCCCTGTCACAGTCCTCCCAGCACCCACATGCTCCCCCCCTATCACAGTCCTCCCAGCACTCCCATGCTCCCCGCCTGTCACAGTCCTCCCAGCAACCACAAGCTCCCCACCCCTGTCACAGTCCTCCCAGCACCCATATGCTCCCCCCCCCGGTCACAGTCCTCCCAGCAATCCCATGCTCCCCCGAAGTCACAGTCCTCCCAGCACCCACATGCTCCTCCCCCTGCCACAGCCCTCCCAGCACTCCCATGCCCCCCCACCCTGTCACAGTCCTCCCAGCACTCCAATGCTCCCCCCCTGTCACAGTCCTCCCAGCACCCACATGCTCCACCCCCCTGTCACAGTCCTCCCAGCAACCACAAGCTCCCCACCCCTGTCACAGTCCTCCCAGCACCCATATGCTCCCCCCCCCGGTCACAGTCCTCCCAGCAATCCCATGCTCCCCCGAAGTCACAGTCCTCCCAGCACCCACATGCTCCTCCCCCTGCCACAGCCCTCCCAGCACTCCCATGCCCCCCCACCCTGTCACAGTCCTCCCAGCACTCCAATGCTCCCCCCCTGTCACAGTCCTCCCAGCACCCACATGCTCCACCCCCCTGTCACAGTCCTCCCAGCACTCCCGTGCTCCCCACCTGTCACAGTCCTCCCAGCACCCACATGCTCCCCCCCCTGTCACAGTCCTCTCAGCACCCACATGCTCCCCCTTCCCTGTCACAGTCCTCCCAGCACCCCCATCCTCCCCCCACCTGTCACAGTCCTCCCAGCACCCACATGCCCCCCCCCTGTTACAGTCCTCCCAGCACGCACATCCTCCCCCCCCCTTTCACAGTCCTCCCAGCACCCACATGCCCCCCCCCTGTTACAGTCCTCCCAGCACCCCCATCCTCCCCCCCCCTGCCACAGTCCTCCCAGCACCCACATGCTCACCCCCCCTGCCACAGTCCTCCCAGCACCCACATGCTCACCCCCCCCTGCCACAGTCCTCCCAGCTCCCTCATGCTCCCCCACCCCTGCCACATTCCTCCCAGCACTCCAATGCTCCCCCCCTGTCACAGTCCTCCCAGCACCCACATGCTCCACCCCCCTGTCACAGTCCTCCCAGCACTCCCGTGCTCCCCACCTGTCACAGTCCTCCCAGCACCCACATGCTCCCCCCCCCCTTTCACAGTCCTCTCAGCACCCACATGCTCCCCCCCCCTGTCACAGACCTCCCAGCACCCCCATCCCCCCCCCCACCTGTCACAGTCCTCCCAGCACCCACATGCCCCCCCCCCCACTGTTACATTCCTCCCAGCACCCACATCCTCCCCCCCCCTTTCACAGTCCTCCCAGCACCCACATGCTCACCCCCCCTGCCACAGTCCTCCCAGCACCCACATGCTCACCCCCCCCTGCCACAGTCCTCCCAGCTCCCTCATGCTCCCCCACCCCTGCCACAGTCCTCCTAGCACCCACATGCTCGCCCCCTGTCACAGTCCTCCCAGCACCCACATGCTCCTCCCCCGGGTAGGGAGCAGGTCGGCCGAGCGGACACCACGCTGGACTTGTGATCCTGTGGTCCTGGGTTCAATTCCAGGCGCCGGTGAGAAACACTGGGCAGAGTTTCTTTCACCCTATGCCACTGTTACCTAGCAGTAAAATAGGTACCTGGGTGTTAGTCAGCTGTCACGGGCTGCTTCCTATGGGTGGAGGCCTGGTCGAGGACCGGGCCGCGGGGACACTAAAAAGCCCCGAAATCATCTAAAGATATAACTAAAGAAGAAAACCCCCAGTCATATTCTTCCCAGCACCCACATACTCCCTCCCCTCCCTGTCACAGTCCTCCCAGCATCCACATACTCCCTCCCCTCCCTGTCACAGTCCTCCCAGCATCCACATACTCCCTCCCCTCCCTGTCACAGTCCTCCCAGCACCCACATGCACCCCCCTTGTCACAGTCCTCCCAGCACCCACATGCTCCCCCCCCTGTCACAGTCCTCCCAGCATCCACATGCCCATCCCCTATCACAGTCCTCCCAGCACCCACATGCCCCCCCCCTGTCACAGTCCTCCCAGCACCCACATGCCCCCCCCCTGTTACAGTCCTCCCAGCATCCACATGCCCCTCCCCCAGTCACAGTCCTCCCAGCACCCACATTCCCCCCCCACCAGTCACAGTCCTCCCAGCACCCACATGCTCCCCCCCTGTCACAGTCCTTCCAGCACCCACATGCTCCCCCTCTGTCACAGTCCTCCCAGCACCCACATGCTCCCCCCACAGTCACATTCCTCCCAGCACCCACATGCTCCCGCCCCCCTGTCACAGTCCTCCCAGCACCCACATGCTCCCCAGTCACAGTCCTCCCAGCACCCACATGCTCCCCCTCCCAGTCACAGTCCTTCTAGCACCCGCATGCTCCCCCCTGTCACAGTCCTTCCAGCACCCACATGCTCCCCCTCTGTCACAGTCCTCCCAGCACCAACAATGCTCCCCCTCCCCGGTCGCAGTCCTCCCAGCGCCCACAATGCTCCCCCCCTGTCACTGTCCTCCCAGCGCCCACATGCTCCCCCCCTGTCACAGTCCTCCCAGAACCCACATGCTCCCCTCTGTCACAGTCCTCCCAGCACCCACATGCTCCCCCCACAGTCACAGTCCTCCCAGCACCCACATGCTCCTCCCCCTGTCATAGCCCTCCCAGCACTCCCATGCTCCCTCCTGTCCCAGTTTTCCCAGCGCCCACATGCCCCCCCTGTCACAGTCCTCCCAGCACCTACATGCTCCTCCCCCTGTCACAGTCCTCCCAGCACCTACATGCTCCTCCCCCTGTCACAGTCCTCCCAGCACCCACAGGCTCCCCCCCCCCCTGTCAGTCCTTCCAGCACCCATATGCCCCCCCCCTGTCACAGTCCTCCCAGCACTCCCTTGATCCCCCCCCTGTCACAGTCCTCCCAGCACCCACATGCTCCTCCCCCTGTCACAGCCCTCCCAGCACTCCCATGCTCCCTCCTGTCCCAGTCCTCCCAGCACCCACATGCTCCCCCCCTGTCATAGTCCTCCCAGCACTCCCATGCTCCCCTCCTGACACAGTCCTCCCAGCACCTACATGCTCCCTCCCCTGTCATAGTCCTCCCAGCACCCACATGCTCCCCCCCCCCAGTTACAGTCCTCCCAGCACCCACATGCTCCCCGCTCTGGCACAGTCCTCCCAGCCCCCACATGCTCCCACTGTCACAGTCCTTCCAGCACCCACATGCTCCCCCCCCCTGTCACAGTCCTCTAAGCACCCACATGCTCCCCCTCTCCTGTCACAGTCCTCCCAACACCCACATGCTACCCCCCTCCTGTCACAGTCCTCCCAGCACCCACAAGCTCCCCCCCCATGTCACAGTCTTCCCAGCACCCACATGCTTCCCCCCCTGTCACAGTCCTTACAGCACCCCCATGCCCCCCCGGTCACAGTCCCCCCAGCACTCCCATGCTCCCCGCTGTCACAGTCCTCCCAGCACCCCCATGCTCCCCCCCCCCGCCACAGTCCTCCCAGCACCCACATGCTCCTCCCCCCCCCTGTCACAGTCCACAGCACCCCCATGCTCCTCCCCCCGCCACAGTCCTCCCAGCACCCACATGCTCCCCCCCCCTTTCACAGTCCTCCCAGCACCCGCATGCTCCCCCCCTCCCGTCACAGTCCTCCCAGCACCCACATGCTCCCCCCCTGTCACAGTCCTCCCAGCACCCACATGCTCCCCCCCCGCCACAGTCCTCCCAGCACCCACATGCTCCCCCCCCCTGTCACAGTCCTCCCAGCACCCACATGCTCCTCCTCCCCTCCCCGCCACAGTCCTCCCAGCACCCACATGCTCCTCCCCCTGTCACAGTCCTCCCAGCACCCACATGCTCCCCCCCTTTCACAGTCCTCCCAGCACCCACATGCTCCCCCCTCCCGCCACAGTCCTCCCAGCACCCACATGCTCCCCCCCCTTTCACAGTCCTCCCAGCACCCACATGCTCCCCCCCTCCCGTCACATTCCTCCCAGCACCCACATGCTCCCCCCCCCCTGTCACAGTCCTCCCAGCACCCACATGCTCCCCCCCCCGCCACAGTCCTCCCAGCACCCACATGCTCCCCCCCCCCCTGTCACAGTCCTCCCAGCACCCACATTCTCCTCCTCCCCCCCCCCGCCACAGTCCTCCCAGCACCCACATGCTCCTCCCCCTGTCACAGTCCTCCCAGCACCCACTTGCTCCCCCTTCTGTCAGTCCTTCCAGCACCCATATGCCCCCCCCCCTGTCACAGTCCTCCCAGCACTCCCGTGATCCCCCCACAGTCACAGTCCTCCCAGCACCCACATGCTCCTCCCCCTGTCACAGCCCTCCCAGCACTCCCATGCTCCCCCTGTCACAGTCCTTCCAGCACCCACATGCTCCCCCCCCCTGTCACAGTCCTCTAAGCACCCACATGCTCCCCCTCTCCTGTCACAGTCCTCCCAGCACCCACATGCTCCCCCCCTCCTGTCACAGTCCTCCCAGCACCCACATGCTCCCCCCCTGTTACAGTCCTCTCAGCACCCACATGCTCCCTGCTCTGGCACAGTCCTCCCAGCCCCCACATGCTCCCCCTGTCACAGTCTTTCCAGCACCCACATGCTCCCCCCCTGTCACAGTCCTCTAAGCACCCACATGCTCCCCCTCTCCTGTCACAGTCCTCCCAGCACCACATGCTCCCCCCCCCCTGTTACAGTCTTCCAGCACCCACATGCTTCCCCCCCTGTCACAGTCCTTACAGCACCCCCATGCTCCCCCCGGTCACAGTCCTCCCAGCACTCCCATGCTCCCCGCTGTCACAGTCCTCCCAGCACCCCCATGCTCCCCCTCCCGCCACAGTCCTCCCAGCACCCACATGCTCCTCCCCCCCCTGTCACAGTCCACAGCACCCCCATGCTCCTCCCCCCGCCACAGTCCTCCCAGCACCCACATGCTCCCCCCCCCCCTGTCACAGTCCTCCCAGCACCCACATGCTCCCCCCCCCGCCACAGTCCTCCCAGCACCCACATGCTCCTCCCCTGTCACAGTCCTCCCAGCACCCACATGCTCCCCCCCTGTCACAATCCTCCCAGCACCCACATGCTCCCCCCCTGTCACAGTCCTCCCAGCACCCACATGCTCCCCCTCCCGCCACAGTCCTCCCAGCACCCACATGCTCCTCCCACCTGTCACAGTCCTCCCAGCACCCACATGCTCCTCCCCCCAGTTGCAGTCCTCCCAGCACTCACATGCTCCTCCCCCCAGTCGCAGTCCTCCCAGCACCCACATGCTCCTCCCCCCTGTCACAGTCCTCCCAGCACCCACATGCTCCCTCTCCCCCCCCCCCGTCACAACTGCTCAATGTAACCTAAATTTGACTTCCTGAATGCAACTCTCTCATCTGAACATGTGTTTTGAAAGTCAATATCTGAATTCACTACAATTTAAACTGATAATAAAATCTATGGCGTCAACCAGAAACTTTCCTATCACACTTCCAGCTTTGAACAGACTGATGAGAAACTCAGTAGGGCAGTAGGGCAGATCTTATGGTCAGTTATGGATACTGTTGTGTAACGGATGTGTCAAAGAAATCATTAAATGAAAGGCGAAGTACCATGCTACCTCTGGTGAAGCAGCCAACAATGGAGCATATACACAACTGATTATACTGTTCTAGAGGATCGTTTTTCTTAGGATGGCAAAACAAAAGACAAAGTTTCAAGAGACATCAGTGATATAAACTTGACCCCATCAGACACCGAACACAAGATAAAGTTGGCGTCGTCCTCCAAGGCAACAAGACCACCAACTTGCACTTGAAGAACTCTCCTGACCCCAAGGAAAACTTCCTGGTAGAAGGAACTGTGTTTATCCATCACATCCCAACTTGGGGACACAAGATACCAAGAGTTCAATATAGACCTAACAGTGTGGTTCAGGAGGCACCTGACAATACATATATAACAAGGCTTCATCAAGGAGATAAGAATTTCTAAACACTATCGGATTATAATCAGAGAAGTCAACATCTACTAAATATATGTATCTTAAACACATAAAGACACACAACCACACAGACACAGCAGCCTCATAGCTGAGTGGACAACACTCTGGACTCGTAATCCTAGGGTCCGGGTTCGATCCTCAGTGATAGCATTAACAAAATGGGTAGAGTTTCTGTCACCCTGATGCCCCTGTTATCTAGCAGTAAATAAGTACCTGGGATTAGACAGCTGTTACGGGCTACTTCCTGGTGTGTGTGTGTCTGTGTGAGAGAAAAAATTAATAAAAAAAAATTTACTTAGTAGTTAGTGACAGTTGATTGATTGACAGTTGAGAGGCGGGCCGAAAGAGCAGGGCTCAACTTGGTGAATAATACTAGGTGAATAACACAGAAATCACAATTGCGTGATGCATCGAATTGACTTGTCTCGAGTGCATGGGGGGAGTTGTGTAAAACCCTGGTTTGTGCCTCGGAGAGGCTGCAGGTTCCAGTAAGTTCAGTAGAACTTCGGTTTCAACTCCTTTTGACCATGTCGTAGCTCAGTCGATTAAGGCAGCGTCTGGGATGCTCTCGGACGCAGGTTCGAATCCTCATCACGGCCATTGTGGATTTGGTCACTAGGTGAATACACACACACACACACACACACACACACACACACACACACACACACACACACACACACACACACACACACACACACACACACACACACACACACACACACACACACACACACACACACACACACAATACACTTCCCCAGCATGCAACCCGTAGCAACTGTTTCACAGTTACCTATTTACTACAAGGTTAACAGAAACATCAGATGAAAGAAACTCTGCGCATTTATTTCTACCTCTGCCGGGAATCATACCAGAGCTAAATGGATTATAATCCCGGAGTGCAGCCCGCTTGGCCACGAGGCCCCACGAGGATGGCGTGTGTGTTTGTTCACCTAAATGTGCTTGAATTGGTTGAACTTCGGCTCCTTGGTCCCGCCACTCAAACGTCAATCAACTGATACTCACCTATTTGTACTCACCTATTTATGCTTGCGCGGTTTGAGCATTGTTTCTTTGGTCCCGCCTCTCAACTGTCAATCAACAGGTGTACAGATTCCTAATCCTACTGGGCTCTATCATATCTACATTTGAAGCTGTGTATGGAGTCAGCCTCCACCACATCACTGCCTAATGCATTCCATTTACTGACTACTCTGACACTGTAAAAATTCTTTCTAACGTCTCTGTGGCTCATTTGGGTACTACGTTTTCACCTGTGTCCCCTTGTTCGCGTCCCACCAGTGTTGAATAGTTTATCCTTGTTTACCCGGTTAATTCCTCTGAGGATTTTGTAGGTTGTGATCATGTCTCCCCTTACTCTTCTGTCTTCCAGTGTCGTAAGGTGCATTTCCCATATCTTTGGACTTTTTCCAGCTTCGTCTTGTGCTTGACAAGGTACGGGCTCCATGCTGGGGCTGCATACTCCAGGATAGGTCTTACATATGTGGTATACAAGATTTTGAAAGATTCCTTACACAGGTTCCTGAACGCTGTTCTGATGTTAGCCAACCTCGCATATGCCGCAAACGTTATTCATTTTATGTGTGCTTCAGGAGACAGGTTTGGTGTGATATCAACTCCTAGATCTTTCTCTCTGTCCGTTTCATTAAGTACTTCATCTCCTATTCTGTATCCTGTATCAGGCCTCCTGTTTCCACTGCCTAGTTTCATTACTTTGCATTTACTCGGGTTGAACTTCAACAGCCATTTGTTCAACCATTCACTCAGTCTGTCTAGGTCATCTTGCAGCCTCCTACTATCGTCCTCAGTTTCAATCCTCCTCATATTTTTTGCATCATCGGAAACAATGAGAGAAACAATTCTATACCCTCTGAGAGATCATTTACATATATCAGAAACAGTATAGGTCCAAGGACTGACCCCTGAGGGGCTCCACTCGTAACGTCTCGCTAATCTGAGACCTCACCCCTGACACTGACTCGTTGTCTTCTGTTGCTTAGGTACTCCTTTATCCAATGGAGTACCTTCCCTTTCACTCCAGCCTGCATCTCCAGCTTTTTCACTAGCCTCTTCTGTGGCACTCTATCAAAGGCTTTCTGACAATCCAAAAATATGCAGTCTGTCCACCCTTCTCTTTCTTGCCATATTTTTGTTGCCTGGTCGTAGAATTCAAGTAACCCTGTGAGGTAGGACCTGCCATCCTTGAACCCATGTTGATGCTGTGTTACAAAGTTCTTTCGCTCCAGGTGCTCCACTAGCTTTCTTCGCACAATCTTCTCCATCAGCTTGCATGGTAGGCAGGTTAGGGACACTGGCCTGTAATTCAGTGCCTCCTGTCTATCCCCTTTCTTGAATATCGGGACTACGATAGCTGCTTTCCAAATTTCTGGCAGTTCCCCCTGTTGCCAGTGATTTGTTATACACTATGGAAAGTGGTAGGCACAGTTCTTCTGCTCTTTCCTTTAGTATTCAAGGGGAGATTCCATCTAGGCCTATAGCCTTTGTCACATCCAACTCTAGTAACAACTTCCATACTTCCCCGCTGGTAATCTCAAACTCTTCCAGTGGTTCCTGGTTAGCTATTCCCTCTCTTATCTCTGGGATTTCTCCTTGCTCTAAGGTGAAGACCTCTTGGAATTTCTTATTCAGTTCCTCATACACTTCCTTGTTGTTTGTAGTGAATCCTTCTGCCCCTATCCTTAATTTCATAACCTGTTCCTTTACTGTTGTTTTTCTCCTGATGTGGCTATGCAGCAATTTAGGCTGAGTCTTTGCCTTGTTTGCGATTTTATTTTCGTATTTTCTTTCTGCCTCTCTTTTCATCCTGGCATATTCATTCCTGCCATTCTGGTATCTTTCTCCGCTCTCCAGTGTCCTGTTATTCCTATAGTTTCTCCATGTCTTTTTCCTTTACTGCTTAGCTAGCCTACATCTCTGATTAAACCATGGGTTTCTCATCTTCATTTCACTGTTTTCCTTTTGGGCTGGACAAACTTGTTTGCTGCGTCCTTGCACTTCTGCGTGATGTAGTCCATCATATCTTGGGCTGTCTTTTCCCTGAGCTCTGTTTCTCATGCTTATCTGTTAGGAATTTTCTTATCTCCTCATAGTTTCCCTTTCGGTATGCTAACCTTTAGGTTTCGGTATCCCTCCTCGAGTTCAATAACCCTTCTTCAATCAGGTACTCAAACAGCCATACACTGTGGTCGCTCATTCCTACAAGGGTCTCAAAACCGATTTCTCTTATATCAGAGTCGTTCAGGGTGAAGACCAGGTCGAGTCTCGCTGGTTCGTCATTTCCTCTCATCCTTGTGGGTTCTCTGACATGCTGGGTTAAAAAGTTTCTAGTCACCACCTCCAGTAGTTTGGCTCTCCACGTATCCTCGCCTCCATGCAGTTCCTTGTTCTCCCAGTCAATCTTTCCGTGATTGAAGTCCTCCATGATGAGCAGGTGGGATCTATTTCTATAGGCAGCAGAGGCTGCCCTCTCAATTATAGTGTTAACTGCTATGTTGTTTTTTTCGTACTGCTGATTGGGTCTTCTGTCATTTGGTGGAGTGTTATATATATTACTGCTACTACTATTCATGGTCCTCCCATTGTCATGGTGCCTGCTATGTAGTCTCTGAATCCCTCACAGCCCGGGATAGCCATCTCCTTAAAACTCCATTCCTTTCTCATGAGTCATTCCTTTCTCCATTCCTTTCTAAATCCGCTTTGATACAGATCACCAAAGAAAGTAATTTGAATATTAGCAGTGGTCTATATAACTTAGATCCATTTCTAATAGATCAGCTAAAGGGCGATTTAAGTAGAATCATTGAAAAACATTTGTCTCACTAATTTATTGTATATATTTACCTCTTTATGTTATAATTACCTATGTATTATGCTTGTATGTCTGCTGTATCAGATGGGCCATTGGGCTACATCGGATGGGCCAATTGAGTGCATCTGATGGGCCAATGGGCCTTCTGCGTTGTCCAAGTATTGTACCTCACCTTACTTCACCACTCTCTCCTGCCTATTTATACCCATCACTCGATCTGTAAAATGACCTTCTGAAGATGTATTTAATATACGAAAGTACTTAAGGAAATTTCCTGTTTCATTTTTCCTCCGTGGTCTGACATTGTCACATTCTTAATCACGTGTTTATTTTCGTGATATATACATATATATATATATATATATATATATATATATATATATATATATATATATATATATATATATATATATATATATATATATATATATATATATATATATATATATATATATATATATATATATATATATATATATATTATATATATATATATATATATATATATA
>NC_091178.1:28407303-28504803 GCF_040958095.1 Procambarus clarkii | reverse complement strand
ACGACATATATATATATATATATATATATATATATATATATATATATATATATATATATATATATATATATATATATATATATATATATATATATATATATATATATATATATATATATATTATTAAATATGACCGAAAAAGTAAGATCAATAATTCTAACACGAATTTTCTCTATCTTTCGTACATTTCTTTTCACTGTTGGTGGTAATTCAAAAATCAATTCTCCAAAATTCATTTTTATTTCTAGTCTGACGCGACACTTGAGCGCGTTTCGTAAAACTTATTACATTTTCAAAGACTTTAATTTACACATACACAACTGAATAGAACTTACACATCTCCGATTTGTTTATATCTACATTTGAGTGAGGTGGATGGGGTGAGGTGGCATTAATAGGGTATTAATTTCATCAACACAAGACAGAACACGAAACAATGGGTATTGAATGGAAGTGATTGTAGAAAGCCTATTAGTCCATATTTCTTGATGCTTCTAAATTGGAGCGGAGTCTTGAGGTGGGTAGAATATAGTTGTGCATTAATTGGCTGTTGATTGCTGGTGTTGACTTTTTAATGTGTAGTGCCTCGCAAACGTCAAGCCGCTTGCTATCGCTGTATCTATCGATGATTTCTGTGTTGTTTACAAGGATTTCTCTGGCGATGGTTTGGTTGTGGGAAGAGATTATATGTTCCTTAATGGAGCCCTGTTGCTTATGCATCGTTAAACGCCTGGAAAGAGATGTTGTTGTCTTGCCTATATACTGGGTTTTTTGGAGCTTACAGTCCCCAAGAGGGCATTTGAAGGCATAGACGACGTTGGTCTCTTTTAAAGCGATCTGCTTTGTGTCTGGAGAGTTTCTCATGAGTAGGCTGGCCGTTTTTCTGGTTTTATAGTATATATATATATATATATATATATATATATATATATATATATATATATATATATATATATATATATATATATATATATATAGATTTCTGTAGATTTCCTCGAACTCCTCCGACGTCGGGCAGGAACCGAGGATGCAGCGAGCATTCCCCCTCTGGATCGCGACACTGGGGCGCTGAAAGAGAAAACTTGCTACTCTAGGGTCTCTTGTGGTGTCAATGAGCTTGGAACCAAGATCCTTAAGAAACTTTCTTGCACTCTCTCCCCATGGGCCTAGGGTCTCAGTCCTTATTGAAATGAAGTTGTACCGATGATCTAATTGCCTGTAACTGGCTGACTTGTCTCTTTCTCTGCGTGTCACCGCGGCTATTGCTGTGCCGGCAGAGAGGTTGATGTATGTGGTTGTCAGGGTGGATACACAAGTATAGTCCCATGCCAACTGTCTGCCACCCTTCCACGGTCGCAGTGTGATTCCGTCTGGTCGGCCGGCAAAGCTAACAGAGTCACGGTTCAGTAAATTGCGGGGCTCTCTCTCCGCTGGACACTGAGCAGAGGCAAAGCTTCTTTTAATGATGTCATTGACTTCGTCGTGTCTAGTGTGCCAACCAACCGATTTTCCTCAGTGCAGGCCATGCAATCCATATTCGTCAGCATTTGCCTCACCGCAAATACACCTATGAACAGTGTGGATAGGGGCAGCAAGGCGGAGAACGACTGCAATACGGAGCTCCTGCGGATCAAGACGTGTGCCTGTCGCAGACATAGGGACTGTCAAAAGGAAGTCCCCTGCATGGGGAGCCTGCACAGCTGTGAGGCGTGCACGATCACTGGGGGTTGTTGCTGTCTCCAGCAAAGCTGTGGCTTCTTTGTCTACAATGGGGCTGTCCCAACTGGATTGTTTCTTGGCTTTCGGCATGATTGGTCTGAGTGCTGGGTCTGCCATGGCACCCCATTTCGTGTCGCATCCCATGTAGTTGAGGTCCTGTATCCCCACTACTACGCTCAGGGTGTTAGGTAGAATTTCCTTAACCAGGTCATCTGATGCTGAGGAGGAAGACAGGAAGGCTGGGACAGCAATTTGGGTGGCGGTGCGGACACCCAAGCCACCGAGCCTAACAGGAAGAGTGGCTTGTTTCCACTGGCATTCGTTGAGGGAGAGGTTAACAACTTTTTCCAGCATGGTCTTCAGTAAGAGGTCATACTCTTCAAGCTTCCGGCTGTCGTAACATGGGGCGCACCTCAGAAAGTAGGTTAGCCTCGGAAGGGATAGGCATTTGGTGAGGAGATAAAAAGCATCGTGGGCATCGATGTCACCTATTCTGTCTCCATCCTCCTAGGTCTGTGATTTTCTTGTCGAGGATCTCCTGAATGGCGTTAGACCCGAGGGGGGCTCCAAGGAGGGTTCTGTTCTCGGCCCTAATGACATGGGCTCCAGGCAAGGCAGACCTTATTCTAGCTACGATGTCTGGGTTGGAAGAGACTACTTCACATTTGGAAGGGTTCAGGACATGACCCAGGCTTACTTCTTGCTCCCTATATATATATATATATATATATATATATATATATATATATATATATATATATATATATATATATATATATATATATATATATGTATATATATATATATATATATATATATATATATATATATATATATATATATATATATATATACATATATATATATATATATATATATATATATATATATATATATATATATATATATATATATATATATATATATATATATATATGAGGCAGGTTGAGAGGACAGAGGCAGCGAGGCAGGGAGAGGCTATAAAGGCAGCGAGGAAGGTTGAGAGCATAGAGGCAGCAAGGCAGGGAGAGGCTATAGAGGCAGCGAGGCAGGTTAAGAGGATAGAGGCAGCGAGGCAGGGAGAGGCTATAAAGGCAGCGAGGAAGGTTGAGAGCATAGAGGCAGCGAGGCAGGGAGAGGCTATAGAGGCAGCGAGGCAGGTTGAGAGGATAGAGGCAGCGAGGCAGGGAGAGGCTATAGAGGCAGTGAGGCAGGGAGAGACTATAGAGGCAGTGAGGCAGGATGAGAGGATAGAGACAGAGAGGCAGGGAGAGGCTATAGAGGCAGCGAGGCAGGTTGAGAGGATAAAGGCAGCGAGGCAGGGAGAGACTATAGAGGCAGTGAGGCAGGTTGAGAGGATAGAGGCAGAGAGGGAGGGAGAGGCTATAGAGGCAGCGAGGCATGTTGAGAGGATAGAGGCAGCGAGGCAGGGGGAGACTATAGAGGCAGCGAGGCAGGTTGAGAGGATAGAGGCAGCGAGGCAGGGAGAGACTATAGAGGCAGTGAGGCAGGTTGAGAGGATAGAGGCAGCGAGGCAGGGAGAGACCATAGAGGCAGCGAGGCAGGGAGAGGCTATAGAGGCAGCGAGGCAGAGAAAGACTATAGAGGCAGTGAGGCAGGTTGAGAAGATAGAGGCAGCGAGGCAGGGAGAGACTATAGAGGCAGCGAGGCAGGTTGAGAGGATAGAGGCAGCGAGGCAGGGAGAGACTATAGAGGCAGTGAGGCAGGTTGAGAGGATAGAGGCAGAGAGGGAGGGAGAGGCTATAGAGGCAGCGAGGCAGGTTGAGAGGATAGAGGCAGCGAGGCATGGAGAGACTATAGAGGCAGCGAGGCATGTAGAGACTATAGAGGCAGCGAGGCAGGTTAAGAGGATAGAGGCAGCGAGGCAGGGAGAGGCTATAGAGGCAGCGAGGCAGGTTGAGAGGATAGAGGCAGCGAGGCAGGGAGAGGCTATAGAGGCAGTGAGGCAGGTTGAGAGGATAGAGGCAGCGAGGCCGGGAGAGGCTATAAAGGCAGCGAGGAAGGTTGAGAGCATAGAGGCAGCGAGGCAGGGAGAGGTTATAGAGGCAGCGAGGCAGGTTGAGAGGATAGAGGCAGCGAGGCAGGGAGAGACTATAGAGGCAGCGAGGCAGGTTGAGAGGATAGAGGCAGCGAGGCAGGGAGAGGCTATAGAGGCAGCGAGGCAGGTTGAGAGGATAGAGGCAGCGAGGCAGGGAGAGGCTATAGAGGCAGCGAGACAGGGAGAGACTATAGAGGCAGCGAGGCAGGGAGAGGCTATAGAGGCAGCGAGGCAGGGAGAGACTATAGAGGCAGTGAGGCAGGATGAGAGGATAGAGACAGAGAGGCAGGGAGAGGCTATAGAGGCAGCGAGGCAGGTTGAGAGGATAAAGGCAGCGAGGCAGGGAGAGACTATAGAGGCAGTGAGGCAGGTTGAGAGGATAGAGGCAGCGAGGCAGGGAGAGACTATAGAGGCAGTGAGGCAGGTTGAGAGGATAGAGGCAGAGAGGGAGGGAGAGGCTATAGAGGCAGCGAGGCATGTTGAGAGGATAGAGGCAGCGAGGCAGGGGGAGACTATAGAGGCAGCGAGGCAGGTTGAGAGGATAGAGGCAGCGAGGCAGGGAGAGACTATAGAGGCAGTGAGGCAGGTTGAGAGGATAGAGTCAGCGAGGCAGGGAGAGACCATAGAGGCAGCGAGGCAGGGAGAGGCTATAGAGGCAGCGAGGCAGAGAAAGACTATAGAGGCAGTGAGACAGGTTGAGAAGATAGAGGCAGCGAGGCAGGGAGAGACTATAGAGGCAGCGAGGCAGGTTGAGAGGATAGAGGCAGCGAGGCAGGGAGAGACTATAGAGGCAGTGAGGCAGGTTGAGAGGATAGAGGCAGAGAGGGAGGGAGAGGCTATAGAGGCAGCGAGGCAGGTTGAGAGGATAGAGGCAGCGAGGCATGGAGAGACTATAGAGGCAGCGAGGCATGTAGAGACTATAGAGGCAGCGAGGCAGGTTAAGAGGATAGAGGCAGCGAGGCAGGGAGAGGCTATAGAGGCAGCGAGGCAGGTTGAGAGGATAGAGGCAGCGAGGCAGGGAGAGGCTATAGAGGCAGTGAGGCAGGTTGAGAGGATAGAGGCAGCGAGGCCGGGAGAGGCTATAAAGGCAGCGAGGAAGGTTGAGAGCATAGAGGCAGCGAGGCAGGGAGAGGTTATAGAGGCAGCGAGGCAGGTTGAGAGGATAGAGGCAGCGAGGCAGGGAGAGACTATAGAGGCAGCGAGGCAGGTTGAGAGGATAGAGGCAGCGAGGCAGGGAGAGGCTATAGAGGCAGCGAGGCAGGTTGAGAGGATAGAGGCAGCGAGGCAGGGAGAGGCTATAGAGGCAGCGAGACAGGGAGAGACTATAGAGGCAGCGAGGCAGGGAGAGGCTATAGAGGCAGCGAGGCAGGGAGAGACTATAGAGGCAGTGAGGCAGGATGAGAGGATAGAGACAGAGAGGCAGGGAGAGGCTATAGAGGCAGCGAGGCAGGTTGAGAGGATAAAGGCAGCGAGGCAGGGAGAGACTATAGAGGCAGTGAGGCAGGTTGAGAGGATAGAGGCAGCGAGGCAGGGAGAGACTATAGAGGCAGTGAGGCAGGTTGAGAGGATAGAGGCAGAGAGGGAGGGAGAGGCTATAGAGGCAGCGAGGCATGTTGAGAGGATAGAGGCAGCGAGGCAGGGGGAGACTATAGAGGCAGCGAGGCAGGTTGAGAGGATAGAGGCAGCGAGGCAGGGAGAGACTATAGAGGCAGTGAGGCAGGTTGAGAGGATAGAGGCAGCGAGGCAGGGAGAGACCATAGAGGCAGCGAGGCAGGGAGAGGCTATAGAGGCAGCGAGGCAGAGAAAGACTATAGAGGCAGTGAGGCAGGTTGAGAAGATAGAGGCAGCGAGGCAGGGAGAGACTATAGAGGCAGCGAGGCAGGTTGAGAGGATAGAGGCAGCGAGGCAGGGAGAGACTGTAGAGGCAGTGAGGCAGGTTGAGAGGATAGAGGCAGTGAGGCAGATTGAGAGGATAGAGGCAGTGAGGCAGGGAGAGAGGATAGAGGAAGCGAGGCAGGTTGAGAGGATAGAGGCAGTGAGGCAGGTTGAGAGGATAGAGGCAGCGAGGCAGGGAGAAACTATAGAGGCAGCGAGCAGGGAGAGGATAGAGGCAGCGAGGCAGGGAGAGGATAGAGGCAGCGAGGCTGGGAGAGGATAGAGGCAGCGAGGCAGGGAGAGACTATAGAGGCAGCGAGGCAGGGAGAGGATAGAGGCAGCGAGGCAGGGAGAGGATAGAGGCAGGGAGGCAGGGAGAGGATAGAAGCAGCGAGGCAAGGAGAGACTAAAGAGGCAGTAAGGCAGGTTGAGAGGATAGAGGCAGCGAGGCAGGGAGAGACCATTGAGGCAGCGAGGCAGGGAGAGGCTATAGAGGCAGCGAGGCAGGGAGAGACTATAGAGGCAGTGAGGCAGGATGAGAGGATAGAGGCAGCGAGGCAGGGAGAGACCATGAGGCAGGGAGAGAATATAGAGGCAGTGAGGCAGGGAGAGAGGATCGAGGAAGTGAGGCAGGGAGAGAGGAGAGAGGCAGTGAGGCAGGGAGAGACTATAGAGGCAGCGACGCAGGGAGAGAGGATCGAGGAAGTGAGGCAGGGAGAGAGGAGAGAGGCAGTGAGGCAGGGAGAGACTAAAGAGGCAGCGACGCAGGGAGAGAGGATAGAGGCAGTGAGGGAGGTTGAGAGGATAGAGGCAGTGAGACAGGTTGAGAGGATAGAGGCAGTGAGGCAGGTTGAGAGGATAGAGGCAGTGAGGCAGGGAGAGACTATAGAGGCAGTGAGGCAGGTTCAGAGGATAGAGGCAGTGAGGCAGGGAGAGACTATAGAGGCAGTGAGGCAGGTTGAGAGGATAGAGGCAGTGAGGCAGGCAGAGACTATAGAGGCAGCGAGGCAGGTATAGAGGCAGTGAGGCAGGGAGAGACTATAGAGGCAGCGAGGCAGGTTGAGAGGATAGTGGCAGTGAGGCAGGGAGAGACTATAGAGGCAGTGAGGCAGGGAGAGAGGATCGAGGCAGTGAGGCAGGGAGAGAGGATAGAGGCAGTGAGGCAGGGAGAGACTATAGAGGCAGCGAGGCAGGGAGTGAGGATAGAGGCAGTGAGGCAGGTTGAGAGGATAGAAGCAGCGAGGCAGGGAGAGACTATAGAGGCAGTGAGGCAGGTTGAGAGGATAGAGGCAGCGAGGCAGGGAGAGACCATAGAGGCAGCGAGGCAGGGAGAGGCTATAGAGGCAGCGAGGCAGAGAAAGACTATAGAGGCAGTGAGGCAGGTTGAGAAGATAGAGGCAGCGAGGCAGGGAGAGACTATAGAGGCAGCGAGGCAGGTTGAGAGGATAGAGGCAGAGAGGGAGGGAGAGGCTATAGAGGCAGCGAGGCAGGTTGAGAGGATAGAGGCAGCGAGGCAGGGAGAGACTATAGAGGCAGCGAGGCATGTAGAGATTATAGATTCAGCGAGGCAGGGACAGGCTATAGAGGCAGCGAGGCAGGTTAAGGGGATAGAGTCAGCGAGGCAAAGAGAGGCTATAGAGGCAGTGAGGCAGGTTGAGAGGACAGAGGCAGCGAGGCAGGGAGAGACCATAGAGGCAGCGAGGCAGGGAGAGACTATAGAGGCAGCGAGGCAGGGAGAGGCTATAGAGGCAGCGAGGCAGGGAGAGGCAGCGAGGCAGGGAGAGACTATAGAGGCAGTGAGGCAGGATGAGAGGATAGAGGCAGCGAGGCAGGGAGAGACCATAGAGGCAGCAAGGCAGGGAGAAACTATAGAGGCAGCGAGGCAGGGAGAGGCTATAGAGGCAGCGAGGCAGGGAGAGACTATAGAGGCAGTGAGGCAGGATGAGAGGATAGAGGCAGCGAGGAAGGGAGAGGCTATAGAGGCAGTGAGGCAGGTTGAGAGGACAGAGGCAGCGAGGCAGGGAGAGACTATAGAGGCAGTGAGGCAGGATGAGAGGATAGAGGCAGCGAGGCAGGGAGAGACTATAAAGGCAGTGAGGCAGGTTGAGAGGATAGAGGCAGCGAGGCAGGGAGAGACTATAGAGGCAGTAAGGCAGGTTGAGAGGATAGAGGCAGCGAGGCAGGGAGAGACTATAGAGGCAGTGAGGCAGGTTGAGAGGATAGAGGTAGTGAGGCAGGGAGAGACTATTAAGGCAGTGAGGCAGGTTGAGAGGATAGAGACAGTGAGGCAGGTTGAGAGGATAGAGGCAGCGTGGCAGGGAGAGACTATAGAGGCAGCGAGGCAGGCAGAGGCTATAGAGGCAGCGAGGCAGGTTGAGAGGATAGAGGCAGCGAGGCAGGGAGAGACTATAGAGGCAGCGAGGCAGGGAGAGGCTATAGAGGCAGTGAGGTAGGTTGAGACGATAGAGGCAGCGAGGCAGGGAGAGAGGATAGAGGCAGTGAGGCAGGGAGAGAGGATAGAGGCAGCGAGGCAGGGAGAGAGGATAGAGGCAGTGAGGCAGGGAGAGAGGATAGAGGCAGCAAGGCAGGTTGAGAGGATAGAGGCAGTGAGGCAGGTTGAGAGGATAGAGGCAGTGAGGCAGGGAGAGAGGATAGAGGCAGCGAGGCAGGTTGAGAGGATAGAGGCAGTGAGGCAGGTTGAGAGGATAGAGGCAGCGAGGCAGGGAGAAACTATAGAGGCAGCGAGCAGGGAGAGGATAGAGGCAGCGAGGCAGGGAGAGGATAGAGGCAGCGAAGCAGGGAGAGGATAGAGGCAGCGAGGCAGGGAGAGACTATAGAGGCAGCGAGGCAGGGAGAGGATAGAGGCAGCGAGGCAGGGAGAGGATAGAGGCAGCGGGGCAGGGAGAGGATAGAAGCAGCGAGGCAAGGAGAGACTAAAGAGGCAGTAAGGCAGGTTGAGAGGATAGAGGCAGCGAGGCAGGGAGAGACCATTGAGGCAGCGAGGCAGGGAGAGGCTATAGAGGCAGCGAGGCAGGGAGAGACTATAGAGGCAGTGAGGCAGGTTGAGAGGATAGAGGCAGTGAGGCAGGGAGAGACTATTAAGGCAGTGAGGCAGGTTGAGAGGATAGAGACAGTGAGGCAGGTTGAGAGGATAGAGGCAGCGAGGCAGGGAGAGACTATAGAGGCAGCGAGGCAGGCAGAGGCAGCGAGGCAGGTTGAGAGGATAGAGGCAGCGAGGCAGGGAGAGACTATAGAGGCAGCGAGGCAGGGAGAGGCTATAGAGGCAGTGAGGTAGGTTGAGACGATAGAGGCAGCGAGGCAGGGAGAGAGGATAGAGGCAGTGAGGCAGGGAGAGAGGATAGAGGCAGCGAGGCAGGGAGAGAGGATAGAGGCAGTGAGGCAGGGAAAGAGGATAGAGGCAGCGAGGCAGGTTGAGAGGATAGAGGCAGTGAGGCAGGTTGAGAGGATAGAGGCAGTGAGGCAGGGAGAGAGGATAGAGGAAGCGAGGCAGGTTGAGAGGATAGAGGCAGTGAGGCAGGTTGAGAGGATAGAGGCAGCGAGGCAGGGAGAAACTATAGAGGCAGCGAGCAGGGAGAGGATAGAGGCAGCGAGGCAGGGAGAGGATAGAGGCAGCGAGGCAGGGAGAGGATAGAAGCAGCGAGGCAAGGAGAGACTAAAGAGGCAGTAAGGCAGGTTGAGAGGATAGAGGCAGCGAGGCAGGGAGAGACCATTGAGGCAGCGAGGCAGGGAGAGGCTATAGAGGCAGCGAGGCAGGGAGAGACTATAGAGGCAGTGAGGCAGGATGAGAGGATAGAGGCAGCGAGGCAGGGAGAGACCATAGAGGCAGCGAGGCAGGGAGAGACTATAGAGGCAGGGAGGCAGGTTGAGAGGATAGAGGCAGTGAGGCAGGGAGAGAATATAGAGGCAGTGAGGCAGGGAGAGAGGATCGAGGAAGTGAGGCAGGGAGAGAGGAGAGAGGCAGTGAGGCAGGGAGAGACTATAGAGGCAGCGACGCAGGGAGAGAGGATAGAGGCAGTGAGGCAGGTTGAGAGGATAGAGGCAGTGAGGCAGGTTGAGAGGATAGAGGCAGTGAGGCAGGTTGAGAGGATAGAGGCAGTGAGGCAGGGAGAGACTATAGAGGCAGTGAGGCAGGTTCAGAGGATTGAGGCAGTGAGAGACTATAGAGGCAGTGAGGCAGGTTGAGAGGATAGAGGCAGTGAGGCAGGGAGAGACTATAGAGGCAGCGAGGCAGGTATAGAGGATAGAGGCAGTGAGGCAGGGAGAGACTATAGAGGCAGCGAGGCAGGTTGAGAGGATAGTGGCAGTGATGCAGGGAGAGACTATAGAGGCAGTGAGGCAGGGAGAGAGGATCGAGGCAGTGAGGCAGGGAGAGAGGATAGAGGCAGTGAGGCAGGGAGAGACTATAGAGGCAGCGAGGCAGGGAGTGAGGATAGAGGCAGTGAGGCAGGTTGAGAGGATAGAGGCAGCGAGGCAGGGAGAGACTATAGAGGCAGTGAGGTAGGTTGAGAGGATAGAGGCAGCGAGGCAGGGAGAGACCATAGAGGCAGCGAGGCAGGGAGAGGCTATAGAGGCAGCGAGGCAGAGAAAGACTATAGAGGCAGTGAGGCAGGTTGAGAAGATAGAGGCAGCGAGGCAGGGAGAGACTATAGAGGCAGCGAGGCAGGTTGAGAGGATAGAGGCAGCGAGGCAGGGAGAGACTATAGAGGCAGTGAGGCAGGTTGAGAGGATAGAGGCAGAGAGGGAGGGAGAGGCTATAGAGGCAGCGAGGCAGGTTGAGAGGATAGAGGCAGCGAGGCAGGGAGAGACTATAGAGGCAGCGAGGCATGTAGAGATTATAGATTCAGCGAGGCAGGGACAGGCTATAGAGGCAGCGAGGCAGGTTAAGGGGATAGAGGCAGCGAGGCAGGGAGAGGCTATAGAGGCAGTGAGGCAGGTTGAGAGGACAGAGGCAGCGAGGCAGGGAGAGACCATAGAGGCAGCGAGGCAGGGAGAGACTATAGAGGCAGCGAGGCAGGGAGAGGCTATAGAGGCAGCGAGGCAGGGAGAGGCAGCGAGGCTGGGAGAGACTATAGAGGCAGTGAGGCAGGATGAGAGGATAGAGGCAGCGAGGCAGGGAGAGACCATAGAGGCAGCAAGGCAGGGAGAGACTATAGAGGCAGCGAGGCAGGGAGAGGCTATAGAGGCAGTGAGGTAGGTTGAGACGATAGAGGCAGCGAGGCAGGGAGAGAGGATAGAGGCAGTGAGGCAGGGAGAGAGGATAGAGGCAGCGAGGCAGGGAGAGAGGATAGAGGCAGTGAGGCAGGGAAAGAGGATAGAGGCAGCGAGGCAGGTTGAGAGGATAGAGGCAGTGAGGCAGGTTGAGAGGATAGAGGCAGTGAGGCAGGGAGAGAGGATAGAGGAAGCGAGGCAGGTTGAGAGGATAGAGGCAGTGAGGCAGGTTGAGAGGATAGAGGCAGCGAGGCAGGGAGAAACTATAGAGGCAGCGAGCAGGGAGAGGATAGAGGCAGCGAGGCAGGGAGAGGATAGAGGCAGCGAGGCAGGGAGAGGATAGAAGCAGCGAGGCAAGGAGAGACTAAAGAGGCAGTAAGGCAGGTTGAGAGGATAGAGGCAGCGAGGCAGGGAGAGACCATTGAGGCAGCGAGGCAGGGAGAGGCTATAGAGGCAGCGAGGCAGGGAGAGACTATAGAGGCAGTGAGGCAGGATGAGAGGATAGAGGCAGCGAGGCAGGGAGAGACCATAGAGGCAGCGAGGCAGGGAGAGACTATAGAGGCAGGGAGGCAGGTTGAGAGGATAGAGGCAGTGAGGCAGGGAGAGAATATAGAGGCAGTGAGGCAGGGAGAGAGGATCGAGGAAGTGAGGCAGGGAGAGAGGAGAGAGGCAGTGAGGCAGGGAGAGACTATAGAGGCAGCGACGCAGGGAGAGAGGATAGAGGCAGTGAGGCAGGTTGAGAGGATAGAGGCAGTGAGGCAGGTTGAGAGGATAGAGGCAGTGAGGCAGGTTGAGAGGATAGAGGCAGTGAGGCAGGGAGAGACTATAGAGGCAGTGAGGCAGGTTCAGAGGATTGAGGCAGGGAGAGACTATAGAGGCAGTGAGGCAGGTTGAGAGGATAGAGGCAGTGAGGCAGGGAGAGACTATAGAGGCAGCGAGGCAGGTATAGAGGATAGAGGCAGTGAGGCAGGGAGAGACTATAGAGGCAGCGAGGCAGGTTGAGAGGATAGTGGCAGTGAGGCAGGGAGAGACTATAGAGGCAGTGAGGCAGGGAGAGAGGATCGAGGCAGTGAGGCAGGGAGAGAGGATAGAGGCAGTGAGGCAGGGAGAGACTATTGAGGCAGCGAGGCAGGGAGTGAGGATAGAGGCAGTGAGGCAGGTTGAGAGGATAGAGGCAGCGAGGCAGGGAGAGACTATAGAGGCAGTGAGGTAGGTTGAGAGGATAGAGGCAGCGAGGCAGGGAGAGACCATAGAGGCAGCGAGGCAGGGAGAGGCTATAGAGGCAGCGAGGCAGAGAAAGACTATAGAGGCAGTGAGGCAGGTTGAGAAGATAGAGGCAGCGAGGCAGGGAGAGACTATAGAGGCAGCGAGGCAGGTTGAGAGGATAGAGGCAGCGAGGCAGGGAGAGACTATAGAGGCAGTGAGGCAGGTTGAGAGGATAGAGGCAGAGAGGGAGGGAGAGGCTATAGAGGCAGCGAGGCAGGTTGAGAGGATAGAGGCAGCGAGGCAGGGAGAGACTATAGAGGCAGCGAGGCATGTAGAGATTATAGATTCAGCGAGGCAGGGACAGGCTATAGAGGCAGCGAGGCAGGTTAAGGGGATAGAGGCAGCGAGGCAGGGAGAGGCTATAGAGGCAGTGAGGCAGGTTGAGAGGACAGAGGCAGCGAGGCAGGGAGAGACCATAGAGGCAGCGAGGCAGGGAGAGACTATAGAGGCAGCGAGGCAGGGAGAGGCTATAGAGGCAGCGAGGCAGGGAGAGGCAGCGAGGCAGGGAGAGACTATAGAGGCAGTGAGGCAGGATGAGAGGATAGAGGCAGCGAGGCAGGGAGAGACCATAGAGGCAGCAAGGCAGGGAGAGACTATTGAGGCAGCGAGGCAGGGAGAGGTTATAGAGGCAGCGAGGCAGGGAGAGACTATAGAGGCAGTGAGGCAGGATGAGAGGATAGAGGCAGCGAGGAAGGGAGAGGCTATAGTGGCAGTGAGGCAGGTTGAGAGGACAGAGGCAGCGAGGCAGGGAGAGACTATAGAGGCAGTGAGGCAGGTTGAGAGGATAGAGGCAGCGAGGCAGGGAGAGACTATAGAGGCAGTAAGGCAGGTTGAGAGGATAGAGGCAGCGAGGCAGGGAGAGACTATAGAGGCAGTGAGGCAGGTTGAGAGGATAGAGGTAGTGAGGCAGGGAGAGACTATTAAGGCAGTGAGGCAGGTTGAGAGGATAGAGACAGTGAGGCAGGTTGAGAGGATAGAGGCAGCGAGGCAGGGAGAGACTATAGAGGCAGCGAGGCAGGCAGAGGCTATAGAGGCAGCGAGGCAGGTTGAGAGGATAGAGGCAGCGAGGCAGGGAGATACTATTAAGGCAGCGAGGCAGGGAGAGGCTATAGAGGCAGTGAGGTAGGTTGAGACGATAGAGGCAGCGAGGCAGGGAGAGAGGATAGAGGCAGTGAGGCAGGGAGAGAGGATAGAGGCAGCGAGGCAGGGAGAGAGGATAGAGGCAGTGAGGCAGGGAGAGAGGATAGAGGCAGCGAGGCAGGTTGAGAGGATAGTGGCAGTGAGGCAGGTTGAGAGGATAGAGGCAGTGAGGCAGGGAGAGAGGATAGAGGCAGCGAGGCAGGTTGAGAGGATAGAGGCAGTGAGGCAGGTTGAGAGGATAGAGGCAGCGAGGCAGGGAGAAACTATAGAAGCAGCGAGCAGGGAGAGGATAGAGGCAGCGAGGCAGGGAGAGGATAGAGGCAGCGAGGCAGGGAGAGGAGAGAGGCAGCGAGGCAGGGAGAGACTATAGAGGCAGCGAGGCAGGGAGAGGATAGAGGCAGCGAGGCAGGGAGAGGATAGAGGCAGCGGGGCAGGGAGAGGATAGAAGCAGCGAGGCAAGGAGAGACTAAAGAGGCAGTAAGGCAGGTTGAGAGGATAGAGGCAGCGAGGCAGGGAGAGACCATTGAGGCAGCGAGGCAGGGAGAGGCTATAGAGGCAGCGAGGCAGGGAGAGACTATAGTGGCAGTGAGGCAGGATGAGAGGATAGAGGCAGCGAGGCAGGGAGAGACCATAGAGGCAGCGAGGCAGGGAGAGACTATAGAGGCAGTTAGGCAGGTTGAGAGGATAGAGGCAGTGAGGCAGGGACAGAATATAGAGGCAGTGAGGCAGGGAGAGAGGATCGAGGAAGTGAGGCAGGGAGAGAGGAGAGAGGCAGTGAGGCATGGAGAGACTATAGAGGCAGCGACGCAGGGAGAGAGGATAGAGGCAGTGAGGCAGGTTGAGAGGATAGAGGCAGTGAGGCAGGTTGAGAGGATAGAGGCAGTGAGGCAGGTTGAGAGGATAGAGGCAGTGAGGCAGGGAGAGACTATAGAGGCAGTGAGGCAGGTTCAGAGGATAGAGGCAGTGAGGCAGGGAGAGACTATAGAGGCAGTGAGGCAGGTTGAGAGGATAGAGGCAGTGAGGCAGGGAGAGACTATAGAGGCAGCGAGGCAGGTATAGAGGATAGAGGCAGTGAGGCAGGGAGAGACTATAGAGGCAGCGAGGCAGGTTGAGAGGATAGTGGCAGTGAGGCAGGGAGAGACTATAGAGGCAGTGAGGCAGGGAGAGAGGATCGAGGCAGTGAGGCAGGGAGAGAGGATAGAGGCAGTGAGGCAGGGAGAGACTATAGAGGCAGCGAGGCAGGGAGTGAGGATAGAGGCAGTGAGGCAGGTTGAGAGGATAGAGGCAGTGAGGCAGGGAGAGAGGATAGAGGCAGTGAGGCAGGTTGAGAGGATAGAGGCAGTGAGGCAGTGAGAGGCTATAGAGGCAGTGAGGCAGGGAGAGACTATAGAGGCAGTGAGGCAGGGAGAGAGGATAGAGGCATGGAGAGACTATAGAGGCAGTGAGGCAGGGAGAGGCTATTGAGGCAGTGAGGCAGGGAGAGACTATAGAGGCAGTGAGGAAGGGAGAGAGGATAGAGGCAGTGAGGCAGGGAGAGAGGATAGAGGCAGCGAGGCAGGGAGAGAGGATAGAGGCAGTGAGGCAGGGAGAGAGGATAGAGGCAGCGAGGTAGGTTGAGAGGATAGAGGCAGTGAGGCAGGTTGAGAGGATAGAGGCAGTGAGACAGGGAGAGAGGATAGAGGCAGCGAGGAAGGTTGAGAGGATAGAGGCAGTGAAGCAGGTTGAGAGGATAGAGGCAGCGAGGCAGGGAGAAATTATAGAGGCAGCGAGGCAGGGAGAGGATAGAGGCAGCGAGGCAAGGAGAGGATAGAGGCAGCGAGGCAGGGAGAGGATAGAGGCAGCGAGGCAGGGAGAGACTATAGAGGCAGCGAGGCAGGGAGAGACTATAGAGGCAGCGAGGAAGGGAGAGGATAGAGGCAGCGAGGCAGGGAGAGGATAGCGGCAACGGGGCAGTGAGAGGATAGAGGCAGCGAGGCAGGGAGAAACTATAGAGGCAGCGAGGCAGGGAGAGGATAGAGGCAGCGAGGCAGGGAGAAACTATAGAGGCAGCGAGGCTGGGAGAGGATAGAGGCAGCGAGGCAGGGAGAAGATAGAGGCAGCGAGGCAGGGAGAGACTATAGAGGCAGCGAGGCAGGGAGAGGATAGAGGCAGCGAGGCAGGGAGAGACTATAGAGGCAGTGAGGCAGGGAGAGGCTATAGAGGCAGTGAGGCAGGGAGAGACTATAGAGGCAGTGAGGCAGGGAGAGAGGATACAGGCAGTGAGGCATGTTGAGAGGATAGAGGCAGTGAGGCAGGGAGAGGCTATAGAGGCAGCGAGGCAGGGAGAGGATAGAGGCAGCGAGGCAGGGAGAGGATAGAGGCAGCGAGGCAGGGAGAGGATAGATGCAGTGAGAGGCTATAGAGGCAGCGAGGCAGGGAGAGGTTAAAGACAGCGAGGCAGGGAGAGAGGATAGAGGCAGCGAGGAAGGGAGAGAGGATAGAGGCAGCGAGGCAGGGAGAGGATAGAGGCAGCGAGGCAGGGAGAGAGGATAGAGGCAGCGAGGCAGGGTGAGAGGATAGAGGCAGCGAGGCAGGGAGAGGATAGAGGCAGCGAGACAGGGAGAGGATAGAGGCAGCGAGGCAGGGAGAGGATAGAGGCAGCGAGGCAGGGAGAGACTATAGAGGCAGTGAGGCAGGTTGAGAGGATAGAGGCAGCGAGGCAGGGAGAGACCATAGAGGCAGCGAGGCAGGGAGAGGCTTTAGAGGCAGCGAAGAAGGGAGAGACTATAGAGGCAGTGAGGCAGGATGAGAGGATAGAGGCAGCGAGGCAGGGAGAGACCATAGAGGCAGCGAGGCAGGGAGAGACTATAGAGGCAGCGAGGCAGGTTGAGAGGAAAGAAGCAGTGAGGCAGGGATAGACTATAGAGGCAGTGAGGCAGGGAGAGAGGATCGAGGCAGTGAGGTAGGGAGAGGGGAGAGAGGCAGTGAGGCAGGGAGAGACTATAGAGGCAGCGAGGCAGGGAGAGAGGATAGAGGCCGGGAGGCAGGTTGAGAGGATAGAGGCCGTGAGGCAGGTTGAGAGGATAGAGGCAGTGAGGCAGATTGAGATGATAGAGGCAGTGAGGCAGGTTGAGAGGATAGAGGCAGTGAGGTAGGGAGAGACTATAGAGGCAGCGAGGCAGGTTGAGAGGATAGAGGCAGTGAGGCAGGGAGAGACTATAGAGGCAGCGAGGCAGGTTGAGAGGATAGAGGCAGTGAGGCCGGGAGAGACTATAGAGGCAGTGAGGCAGGGAGAGAGGATCGAGGCAGTGAGGCAGGGAGAGAGGATAGAGGCAGTGAGGCAGGGAGAGACTATAGAGGCAGCGAGGCAGGGAGAGAGGATAGAGGCAGTGAGGCAGGTTGAGAGGATAGAGGCAGTGAGGCAGTGAGAGGCTATAGAGGCAGTGAGGCAGGGAGAGACTATAGAGGCAGTGAGGCAGGGAGAGAGGATATAGGCAGTGAGGCAGGGAGAGAGGATAGAGGCAGTGAGGCAGGGAGAGACTATAGAGGCAGTGAGGCAGGGAGAGGCTATATAGGCAGTGAGGCAGGGAGAGAAGATAGAGGCAGCGAGGCAGGGAGAGAGGATAGAGGCAGTGAGGCAGGGAGAGAGGATAGAGGCAGCGAGGCAGGTTGAGAGGATAGAAACAGTGAGAAAGGTTGAGAGGATAGAGGCAGCGAGGCAGCGAGAAATTATAGAGGCAGCAAGGCAGGGAGAGAGGATCGAGGCAGTGAGGCTGGGAGAGAGGATAGAGGCAGTGAGGCAGGGAGAGACTATAGAGGCAGTGAGGCAGGGAGAGAGGATCGAGGCAGTGAGGCAGGGAGAGAGGATAGAGGCAGTGAGGCAGGGAGAGACTATAGAGGCAGTGAGGCAGGGAGAGACTATAGAGGCAGTGAGGCAGGGAGAGAGGATCGAGGCAGTGAGGCAGGGAGAGAGGATAGAGGCAGAGAGGCAGGGAGAGACTATAGAGGCAGTGAGGCAGGGAGAGAGGATATAGGCAGTGAGGCAGGTTGAGAGGATAGATTCAGTGAGGCAGGGAGAGAGGATAGAGGCAGTGAGGCAGGTTGAGAGGATAGAGGCAGTGAAGCAGGGAGAGGCTATAAACAGTGAGGCAGGGAGAGGCTATAGAGGCAGTGAGGCAGGGAGAGAGGATAGAGGCAGTGAGGCAGGGAGAGAGGATAGAGGCAGCGAGGCAGGGAGAGAGGATAGAGGCAGCGAGGCAGGGAGAGAGGATAGAGGCAGCGAGGCAGGTTGAGAGGATAGAGGCAGTGAGGCAGGTTGAGAGGATAGAGGCAGTGAGACAGGGAGAGAGGATAGAGGCAGCGAGGCATGTTGAGAGGATAGAGGCAGTGAAGCAGGTTGAGAGGATAGAGGCAGCGAGGCAGGGAGAAATTATAGAGGCAGCGATTCAGGGAGAGGATAGAGGCAGCGAGGCAGGGAGAGGATAGAGGCAGCGAGGCAGGAAGAGGATAGAGGCAGCGAGGCAGGGAGAGACTATAGAGGCAGCGAGGCAGGGAGAGGATAGAGGCAGCGAGGCAGGGAGAGGATAGAGGCAGCGAGGCAGGGAGAGGATAGAGGCAGCGAATCAGGGAGAAACTATAGAGGCAGCGAGGCAGAGAGAGGATAAAGGCAGCGAGGCAGCGAGAAACTATAGAGGCAGCGAGGCAGGGAGAGGATAGAGGCAGCGAGGCAGGGAGAGGATAGAGGCAGCGAGGAAGGGAGAAGATAGAGGCAGCGAGGCAGGGAGAGACTACAGAGGCAGCGAGGCAGGGAGAGAATAGAGGCAGCGAGGCAGGGAGAGAATAGAGGCAGCGAGGCAGGGAGAGACTATAGAGGCAGTGAGGCAGGTTGAGAGGATAGAGGCAGCGAGTCAGGGAGAGGATAGAGGCAGTGAGGCAGGGAGAGACTATAGAGGCAGTGAGGCAGGGAGAGACTATAGAGGCAGTGAGGCAGGGAGAGACTAAAGAGGCAGTGAGGCAGGGAGAGAGGATAGAGGCAGTGAGGCAGGTTGAGAGGATAGAGGCAGTGAGGCAGGAAGATACTATAGAGGCAGCGAGGCAGGGAGAGACTAAAGAGGCAGTGAGGCAGGTTGAGAGGATAGAGGTAGCGATGCAGAGAGAGGATTGAGGCAGTGAGGCAGGGAGAGGCTATAGAGGCAGCGAGGCAGGGAGAGGATAGAGGCAGCGAGGCAGGGAGAGGATAGAGGCAGCGAGGCAGGGAGAGGATAGAGGCAGGGAGAAACTATAGAGGGAGCAAGGCAAAGAGAGGATAGAGGCAGCGAGGCAGGGAGAGACTATAGAGGCAGCGAGGCAGGGAGAGGATAGAGGCAGCGAGGCAGGGAGAGACTATAGAGGCAGGGAGAGAATAGAGGCAGCGAGGCAGGGAGAGGATAGAGGCAGCGAGGCAGGGAGAGGATAGAGGCAGCGAGGCAGGGAGAGGATAGAGGCAGCGAGGCAGGGAGAGGATAGAGGCAGCGAGGCAGGGAGAGGATAGAGGCAGCGAGGCAGGGAGAGGATAGAGGCAGCGAGGCAGGGAGAGGATAGAGGCAGCGAGGCAGGGAGAGGATAGAGGCAGCGAGGCAGGGAGAGGATAGAGGCAGCGAGGCAGGGAGAGGATAGAGGCAGCGAGGCAGGGAGAGGATAGAGGAAGCGAGGTAGGGAGAGGATAGAGTCAGCGAGGCAGGGAGAGACTATCGAGGCAGGGAAAGGATAGAGGCAGCGAGGCAGGGAGAGGATAGAGGAAGCGAGGCAGGGAGAGGATAGAGGCAGCGAGGCAGGGAGAAACTATAGAGGCAGCAAGGCAGGGAGAGGATAGAGGCAGCGAGGCAGGGAGAGACTATAGAGGCAGCGAGGCAGGGAGAGGATAGAGGCAGCGAGGCAGGGAGAGACTATAGAGGCAGTGAGGCAGGTTGAGAGGATAGAGGCAGCGAGGCAGGGAGAGGATAGAGGCAGTGAGGCAGGGAGAGGCTATAGAGGCAGCGAGGCAGGGAGAGGATAGAGGCAGCGAGGCAGGGAGAGGATAGAGGCAGCGAGGCTGGGAGAGGATAGATGCAGTGAGAGGCTATAGAGGCAGCGACGCAGGGAGAGGATAAAGGCAGCGAGGCAGGGAGAGAGGATAGAGGCAGCGAGGCAGGGAGAAGATAGAGGCAGCGAGGCAGGGAGAGGATAGAGGCAGCGAGGCAGGGAGAGGATAGAGGCAGCGAGGCAGGGAGAGGATAGAGGCAGCGAGGAAGGGAGAGACTATAGAGGCAGTGAGGCAGGTTGAGAGGATAGAGGCTGCGAGGCAGGGAGAGACCATAGAGGCAGCGAGGCAGGGAGAGGCTTTAGAGGCAGCGAGGAAGGGAGAGAGGATAGAGGCAGGGAGGCAGGTTGAGAGGATAGAGGCCCTGAGGCAGGTTGAGAGGATAGAGGCAGTGAGGCAGATTGAGATGATAGAGGCAGTGAGGCAGGGAGAGACTATAGAGGCAGTGAGGCAGGTTGAGAGTATAGAGGCAGTGAGGCAGGGAGAGACTATAGAGGCAGTGAGGCAGGTTGAGAGGATAGAGGTAGTGAGGTAGGGAGAGACTATAGAGGCAGCGAGGCAGGTTGAGAGGATAGAGGCAGTGAGGCAGGGAGAGACTATAGAGGCAGCGAGGCAGGTTGAGAGGATAGAGGCAGTGAGGCAGGGAGAGACTATAGAGGCAGTGAGGCAGGGAGAGAGGATCGAGGCAGTGAGGCAGGAAGAGAGGATAGAGGCAGTGAGGCAGGTTGAGAGGATAGAGGCAGTGAGGCAGGGAGAGAGGATAGAGGCAGTGAGGCAGGTTGAGAGGATAGAGGCAGTGAGGCAGGGAGAGGCTATAGAGGCAGTGAGGCAGGGAGAGACTATAGAGGCAGTGAGGCAGGGAGAGAGGATAGAGGCAGTGAGGCAGGGAGAGAGGATAGAGGCAGTGAGGCAGGGAGAGACTATAGAGGCAGTGAGGCAGGGAGAAAGCTTAATAGGCAGTGAGGCAGGGAGAGAAGATAGAGGCAGCGAGGCAGGGAGAGAGGATAGAGGCAGTGAGGCAGGGAGAGAGGATAGAGGCACCGAGGCAGGTTGAGAGGATAGAAGCAGTGAGAAAGGTTGAGAGGATAGAGGCAGTGAAACAGGGAGAGAGAATAGAAGCAGTGAGGCAGGTTGAGAGGATAGAGGCAGTGAAGCAGGTTGAGAGGATAGAGGCAGTGAGGCAGGGAGAGAGGATAGAGGCAGTGAGGCAGTTTGAGATGATAGAGGCAGTGAGGCAGGGAGAGGCTATAGAGGCAGTGAGGCAGGGAGAGACTATAGAGGCAGTGAGGCAGGGAGAGAGGATAGAGGCAGTGAGGCAGGGAGAGAGGATAGAGGCAGTGAGGCAGGGAGAGACTATAGAGGCAGTGAGGCAGGGAGAGGCTATAGAGGCAGGGAGAGGCTATAGAGGCAGTGAGGCAGGGAGAGACTATAGAGGCAGTGAGGCAGGGAGAGAGGATAGAGGCAGTGAGGCAGGGAGAGAGGATAGAGGCAGTGAGGCAGGGAGAGACTATAGAGGCAGTGAGGCAGGGAGAGACTATAGAGGCAGTGAGGCAGGGAGAGAGGATTGAGGCAGTGAGGCAGGGAGAGAGGATAGAGGCAGTGAGGCAGGGAGAGACTTTAGAGGCAGCGAGGCAGGGAGAGAGGATAGAGGCAGTGAGGCAGGTTGAGAGGATAGAGGCAGTGAGGCAGGGAGAGAGGATAGAGGCAGTGAGGCAGTTTGAGATGATAGAGGCAGTGAGGCAGGGAGAGGCTATAGAGGCAGTGAGGCAGGGAGAGACTATAGAGGCAGTGAGGCAGGGAGAGAGGATAGAGGCAGTGAGGCAGGGAGAGAGGATAGAGGCAGTGAGGCAGGGAGAGACTATAGAGGCAGTGAGGCAGGGAGAGGCTATAGAGGCAGGGAGAGGCTATAGAGGCAGTGAGGCAGGGAGAGACTATAGAGGCAGTGAGGCAGGGAGAGAGGATAGAGGCAGTGAGGCAGGGAGAGAGGATAGAGGCAGCGAGTCAGGGAGAGGATAGAGGCAGTGAGGCAGGGAGAGGCTATAGAAGCAGTGAGGCAGGGAGAGACTATAGAGGCAGTGAGGCAGGGAGAGAGGATAGACGCAGTGAGGCAGGGAGAGAGGATAGAGGCAGCGAGGCAGGGAGAGAGGATAGAGGCAGTGAGGCAAGGAGAGAGGATAGAGGCAGCGAGGCAGGTTGAGAGGATAGAGGCAGTGAGGCAGGTTGAGAGGATAGAGGCAGTGAGACAGGGAGAGAGGATAGAGGTAGCGAGGCAGGTTGAGAGGATAGAGGCAGTGAAGCAGGTTGAGAGGATAGAGGCAGCGAGGCAGGGAGAAATTATAGAGGCAGCAAGGCAGGGAGAGAGGATCGAGGCAGTGAGGCAGGGAGAGAGGATAGAGGCAGTGAGGCAGGGAGAGACTCTAGAGGCAGTGAGGCAGGGAGAAAGCTTAATAGGCAGTGAGGCAGGGAGAGAAGATAGAGGCAGCGAGGCAGGGAGAGAGGATAGAGGCAGTGAGGCAGGGAGAGAGGATAGAGGCACCGAGGCAGGTTGAGTGGATAGAAGCAGTGAGAAAGGTTGAGAGGATAGAGGCAGTGAGACAGGGAGAGAGAATAGAAGCAGTGAGGCAGGTTGAGAGGATAGAGGCAGTGAAGCAGGTTGAGAGGATAGAGGCAGTGAGGCAGGGAGAGAGGATAGAGGCAGTGAGGCAGTTTGAGATGATAGAGGCAGTGAGGCAGGGAGAGGCTATAGAGGCAGTGAGGCAGGGAGAGACTATAGAGGCAGTGAGGCAGGGAGAGAGGATAGAGGCAGTGAGGCAGGGAGAGAGGATAGAGGCAGTGAGGCAGGGAGAGACTATAGAGGCAGTGAGGCAGGGAGAGGCTATAGAGGCAGTGAGGCAGGGAGAGACTATAGAGGCAGTGAGGCAGGGAGAGAGGATAGAGGCAGTGAGGCAGGGAGAGAGGATAGAGGCAGCGAGGCAGGGAGAGAGGATAGAGGCAGTGAGGCAAGGAGAAAGGATAGAGGCAGCGAGGCAGATTGAGAGGATAGAGGCAGTGAGGCAGGTTGAGAGGATAGAGGCAGTGAGACAGGGAGAGAGGATAGAGGCAGCGAGGCAGGTTGAGAGGATAGAGGCAGTGAAGCAGGTTGAGAGGATAGAGGGAGCGAGGCAGGGAGAAATTATAGAGGCAGCGAGGCAGGGAGAGGATAGAGGCAGCGAGGCAGGGAGAGGATAGAGGCAGCGAGGCAGGGAGAGGATAGTGGCAGCGAGGCAGGGAGAGACTATAGTGGCAGCGAGGCAGGGAGAGGATAGAGGCAGCGAGGCAGGGAGAGAGGATAGAGGCAGTGAGGCAGGTTGAGAGGATAGAGGCAGTGAGGCAGGGAGAGGCTATAGAGGCAGTGAGGCAGGGAGAGACTATAGAGGCAGTGAGGCAGGGAGAGAGGATAGAGGCAGTGAGGCAGGGAGAGAGGATAGAGGCAGTGAGGCAGGGAGAGACTATAGAGGCAGTGAGGCAGGGAGAAAGCTTAATAGGCAGTGAGGCAGGGAGAGAAGATAGAGGCAGCGAGGCAGGGAGAGAGGATAGAGGCAGTGAGGCAGGGAGAGAGGATAGAGGCACCGAGGCAGGTTGAGAGGATAGAAGCAGTGAGAAAGGTTGAGAGGATAGAGGCAGTGAAACAGGGAGAGAGAATAGAAGCAGTGAGGCAGGTTGAGAGGATAGAGGCAGTGAAGCAGGTTGAGAGGATAGAGGCAGTGAGGCAGGGAGAGAGGATAGAGGCAGTGAGGCAGTTTGAGATGATAGAGGCAGTGAGGCAGGGAGAGGCTATAGAGGCAGTGAGGCAGGGAGAGACTATAGAGGCAGTGAGGCAGGGAGAGAGGATAGAGGCAGTGAGGCAGGGAGAGAGGATAGAGGCAGTAAGGGAGGGAGAGACTATAGAGGCAGTGAGGCAGGGAGAGGCTATAGAGGCAGGGAGAGGCTATAGAGGCAGTGAGGCAGGGAGAGACTATAGAGGCAGTGAGGCAGGGAGAGAGGATAGAGGCAGTGAGGCAGGGAGAGAGGATAGAGGCAGTGAGGCAGGGAGAGACTATAGAGGCAGTGAGGCAGGGAGAGACTATAGAGGCAGTGAGGCAGGGAGAGAGGATTGAGGCAGTGAGGCAGGGAGAGAGGATAGAGGCAGTGAGGCAGGGAGAGACTTTAGAGGCAGCGAGGCAGGGAGAGAGGATAGAGGCAGTGAGGCAGGTTGAGAGGATAGAGGCAGTGAGGCAGGGAGAGAGGATAGAGGCAGTGAGGCAGTGTGAGAGGATAGAGGCAGTGAGGCAGGGAGAGGCTATAGAGGCAGTGAGGCAGGGAGAGACTATAGAGGCAGTGAGGCAGGGAGAGAGGATAGAGGCAGTGAGGCAGGGAGAGAGGATAGAGGCAGTGAGGCAGGGAGAGACTATAGAGGCAGTGAGGCAGGGAGAGGCTATAGAGGCAGGGAGAGGCTATAGAGGCAGTGAGGCAGGGAGAGACTATAGAGGCAGTGAGGCAGGGAGAGAGGATAGAGGCAGTGAGGCAGGGAGAGAGGATAGAGGCAGCGAGTCAGGGAGAGGATAGAGGCAGTGAGGCAGGGAGAGGCTATAGAAGCAGTGAGGCAGGGAGAGACTATAGAGGCAGTGAGGCAGGGAGAGAGGATAGACGCAGTGAGGCAGGGAGAGAGGATAGAGGCAGCGAGGCAGGGAGAGAGGATAGAGGCAGTGAGGCAAGGAGAGAGGATAGAGGCAGCGAGGCAGGTTGAGAGGATAGAGGCAGTGAGGCAGGTTGAGAGGATAGAGGCAGTGAGACAGGGAGAGAGGATAGAGGTAGCGAGGCAGGTTGAGAGGATAGAGGCAGTGAAGCAGGTTGAGAGGATAGAGGCAGCGAGGCAGGGAGAAATTATAGAGGCAGCAAGGCAGGGAGAGAGGATCGAGGCAGTGAGGCAGGGAGAGAGGATAGAGGCAGTGAGGCAGGGAGAGACTCTAGAGGCAGTGAGGCAGGGAGAAAGCTTAATAGGCAGTGAGGCAGGGAGAGAAGATAGAGGCAGCGAGGCAGGGAGAGAGGATAGAGGCAGTGAGGCAGGGAGAGAGGATAGAGGCACCGAGGCAGGTTGAGTGGATAGAAGCAGTGAGAAAGGTTGAGAGGATAGAGGCAGTGAGACAGGGAGAGAGAATAGAAGCAGTGAGGCAGGTTGAGAGGATAGAGGCAGTGAAGCAGGTTGAGAGGATAGAGGCAGTGAGGCAGGGAGAGAGGATAGAGGCAGTGAGGCAGTTTGAGATGATAGAGGCAGTGAGGCAGGGAGAGGCTATAGAGGCAGTGAGGCAGGGAGAGACTATAGAGGCAGTGAGGCAGGGAGAGAGGATAGAGGCAGTGAGGCAGGGAGAGAGGATAGAGGCAGTGAGGCAGGGAGAGACTATAGAGGCAGTGAGGCAGGGAGAGGCTATAGAGGCAGTGAGGCAGGGAGAGACTATAGAGGCAGTGAGGCAGGGAGAGAGGATAGAGGCAGTGAGGCAGGGAGAGAGGATAGAGGCAGCGAGGCAGGGAGAGAGGATAGAGGCAGTGAGGCAAGGAGAAAGGATAGAGGCAGCGAGGCAGATTGAGAGGATAGAGGCAGTGAGGCAGGTTGAGAGGATAGAGGCAGTGAGACAGGGAGAGAGGATAGAGGCAGCGAGGCAGGTTGAGAGGATAGAGGCAGTGAAGCAGGTTGAGAGGATAGAGGGAGCGAGGCAGGGAGAAATTATAGAGGCAGCGAGGCAGGGAGAGGATAGAGGCAGCGAGGCAGGGAGAGGATAGAGGCAGCGAGGCAGGGAGAGGATAGTGGCAGCGAGGCAGGGAGAGACTATAGTGGCAGCGAGGCAGGGAGAGGATAGAGGCAGCGAGGCAGGGAGAGGATAGAGGCAGCAAGGCAGGGAGAGGATAGAGGCAGCGAGGCAGAGAGAGGCTATAGAGGCAGTGAGGCAGGGAGAGACTATAGAGCCAGTGAGGCAGGGAGAGAGGATAGAGGCAGTGAGGCAGGGAGAAAGGATAGAGGCAGCGAGGCAGGGAGAGAGGATAGAGGCAAAGAGGCAGGTTGAGAGGATAGAGGCAGTGAGTCAGGGAGAGACTATAGAGGCAGCGAGGCAGGTTGAGAGGATAGAGGCAGGGAGAGACTATAGAGGCAGTGAGGCAGGGAGAGAGGATTGAGGCAGTGAGGCAAGGAGAGAGGATAGAGGCAGTGAGGCAGGGAGAGACTATAGAGGCAGTGAGGCAGGGAGAGGCTATAGAGGCAGTGAGGCAGGGAGAGGCTATAGAGGCAGGGAGAGAGGATAGAGGCAGTGAGGCAGGGAGAGAGGATATAGGCAGTGAGGCAGGGAGAGGGGATAGAGGCAGTGAGGCAGGGAGAGACTTTAGAGGCAGCGAGGCAGGGAGAGAGGATAGAGGCAGTGAGGCAGGTTGAGAGGATAGAGGCAGTGAGGCAGGGAGAGAGGATAGAGGCAGTGAGGCAGGTTGAGATGATAGAGGCAGTGAGGCAGGGAGAGGCTATAGAGGCAGTGAGGCAGGGAGAGACTATAGAGGCAGTGAGGCAGGGAGAGAGGATAGAGGCAGTGAGGCAGGGAGAGAGGATAGAGGCAGTGAGGCAGGGAGAGACTATAGAGACAGTGAGGCAGGGAGAGGCTATAGAGGCCGGGAGAGGCTATAGAGGCAGTGAGGCAGGGAGAGACTATAGAGGCAGTGTGGCAGGGAGAGAGGATAGAGGCAGTGAGGCAGGGAGAGAGGATAGAGGCAGGGAGAGACTATAGAGGCAGTGAGGCAAGGAGAGGCTATAGAGGCAGTGAGGCAGGGAGAGACTATAGAGGCAGTGAGGCAGGGAGAGAGGATAGAGGCAGTGAGGCAGGGAGAGAGGATAGAGGCAGCGAGGCAGGGAGAGAGGATAGAGGCAGTGAGGCAGGGAGAGAGGATAGAGGCAGAGAGGCAGGTTGAGAGGATAGAGGCAGTGAGGCAGGTTGAGAGGATAGAGGCAGTGAGACAGGGAGAGAGGATTGAGGCAGCGAGGCAGGTTGAGAGGATAGAGGCAGTGAAGCAGGTTGAGAGGATAGAGGCAGCGAGACAGGGAGAAATTATAGAGGCAGCGAGGCAGGGAGAGGATAGAGGCAGCGAGGCAGGGAGAGGATAGAGGCAGCGAGGCAGGGAGAGGATAGAGGCAGCGAGGCAGGGAGAGACTATAGAGGCAGCGAGGCAGGGAGAGGATAGAGGCAGCGAGGCAGGGAGAGGATAGAGGCAGCGAGGCAGGGAGAGGATAGAGGCAGCGAGGCAGGGAGAGGATAGAGGCAGCGAGGCAGGGAGAGGATAGAGGCACCGAGGCAGGGAGAAGATAGAGGCAGCGAGGCAGGGAGAGACTATAGAGGCAGCGAGGCAGCGAGAGGATAGAGGCAGCGAGGCAGGGAGAGACTATAGAGGCAGTGAGGCAGGTTGAGAGGATAGAGGCAGCGAGTCAGGGAGAGGATAGAGGCAGTGAGGCAGGGAGAGACTATAGAGGCAGTGAGGCAGAGAGAGGCTATAGAGGCAGTGAGGCAGGGAGAGACTATATAGTCTCTCCCTGCCTCACTGCCTCTATAGTCTCTCCCTGCCTCGCTGCCTCTATCTTCTCCCTGCCTCGCTGCCTCTATCCTCTCCCTGCCTCGCTGCCTCTATCCTCTCCCTGCCTCGCTGCCTCTATAGTCTCTCCCTGCCTCGCTGCCTCTATCCTCACCCTGCCTCGCTGCCTCTATCCTCTCCCTGCCTCGCTGCCTCTATCCTCTCCCTGCCTCGCTGCCTCTATAATTTCTCCCTGTCTCGCTGCCTCTATCCTCTCAACCTGCTTCACTGCCTCTATAGAGGCAGTGAGGCAGGAAGAGAGGATAGAGGCAGTGAGGCAGGATGAGAGGATAGAGGCAGTGAGGCAGGGAGAGGCTATAGAGGCAGTGAGGCAGGGAGAGACTATAGAGGCAGTGAGGCAGGGAGAGAGGATAGAGGCAGTGAGGCAGGGAGAGAGGATAGAGGAAGGGAGAGACTATAGACGCAGTGAGGCAGGGAGAGGCTATAGAGGCAGGGAGAGACTATAGAGGCAGTGAGGCAGGGAGAGAGGATAGAGACAGTGAGGCAGGGAGAGAGGATAGAGGCAGCGAGGCAGGGAGAGAGGATAGAGGCAGTGAGGCAGGGAGAGAGGATAGAGGCAGCGAGGCAGGTTGAGAGGATAGAGGCAGTGAGGCAGGTTGAGAGGATAGAGGCAGTGAGGCAGGGAGAGAGGATAGAGGCAGCGAGGCAGGTTGAGAGGATAGAGGCAGTGAGGCAGGTTGAGAGGATAGAGGCAGCGAGGCAGGGAGACACTATAGAGGCAGCGAGCAGGGAGAGGATAGAGGCAGCGAGGCAGGGAGAGGATAGAGGCAGCTAGGCAGGGAGAGAATAGAGGCAGCGAGGCAGGGAGAGACTATAGAGGCAGCGAGGCAGGGAGAGACTATAGAGGCAGCGAGGCAGGGAGAGGATAGAGGCAGCGAGGAAGGTTGAGAGGATAGAGGCAGTGAGGCAGGGAGAGAGGATAGAGGCAGCGAGGCAGGGAGAGAGGATAGAGGCAAAGAGGCAGGTTGAGAGGATAGAGGCAGTGAGTCAGGGAGAGACTATAGAGGCAGCGAGGCAGGTTGAGAGGATAGAGGCAGGGAGAGACTATAGAAGCAGTGAGGCAGGGAGAGAGGATAGAGGCAGTGAGGCAGGGAGAGAGGATAGAGGCAGTGAGGCAGGGAGAGACTATAGAGGCAGTGAGGCAGGGAGAGGCTATAGAGGCAGTGAGGCAGGGAGAGGCTATAGAGGCAGGGAGAGAGGATAGAGGCAGTGAGGCTGGGAGAGACTATAGAGGCAGTGAGGCAGGGAGAGGCTATAGAGGCAGTGAGGCAGGGAGAGACTATAGAGGCAGTGAGGCAGGGAGAGAGGATAGAGGCAGTGAGGCAGGGAGAGAGGATAGAGGCAGCGAGGCAGGGAGAGAGGATAGAGGCAGTGAGTCAGGGAGAGAGGATAGAGGCAGCGAGGCAGGTTGACAGGATAGAGGCAGTGATGAAGGTTGAGAGGATAGAGGCAGTGAGGCAGGGAGAGAGGATAGAGGCAGCGAGGCAGGTTGAGAGGATAAAAGCAGTGAGGCAGGTTGAGAGGATAAAGGCAGCGAGGCAGAGAGAATCTATAGAGGCAGCGAGGCAGGGAGAAGATAGGAGCAGCGAGGCATGGAGAGGATTGAGGCAGCGAGGCAGGGAGAGGATAGAGGCAGCGTGGCAGGGAGAGACTATAGAGGCAGGGAGAGAATAGAGGCAGCGAGGCAGGGAGAGGATAGAGGCAGCAAGGCAGGGAGAGGATAGAGGCAGCGAGGCAGGGAGAAACTATAGAGGCAGCGAGGCAGGGAGAGGATAGAGGCAGCGAGGAAGGGAGAGGATAGAGGCAGCGAGGCAGGGAGAGGATAGAGGCAGCGAGGCAGGGAGAGACAATAGAGGCAGCGAGGCAGGGAGAGGATAGAGGCAGCGAGGCAGGGAGAGACTATAGAGGCAGTGAGGCAGGCTGAGAGGATAGAGGCAGAGAGGCAGGGAGAGGATAGAATCAGTGAGGCAGGGAGAAGCTATAGAGGCAGCGAGGCAGGGAGAGGATAGAGGCAGCGAGGCAAGGAGAGGATAGAGGCAGCGAGGCAGGGAGAGGATAGAGGCAGTGAGGCAGGGAGAGGATAGAGGCAGCGAGGCAGGAAGAGGATAGAGACAGTGAGAGGCTATAGAGGCAGCGAGGCAGGGAGAGGATAGAGGCAGCGAGGCAGGGAGAGAGGATAGAGGCAGCGAGGCAGTGAGAGAGGATAGAGGCAGCGAGGCAGGGAGAGGATAGAGGCAGCGAGGAATGGAGAGAGGATAGAGGCAGTGAGGCAGGGAGATACTAGAGAGGCAGTGATGCAGGGAGAGGCTATAGAGGCAGTGAGGCAGGGAGAGACTATAGAGGCAGTGAGGCAGGGAGAGAGGATAGAGGCAGTGAGGCAGGGAGAGAGGATAGTTGCAAGGAGAGACTATAGAGGCAGTGAGGCAGGGAAAGGCTATAGAGGCAGTGAGGCAGGGAGAGACTATAGACGCAGTGAGGCAGGGAGAGAGGATAGAGGGAGTGAGGCAGGGAGAGAGGATAGAGGCAGCGAGGCAGGGAGAGAGGATAGAGGCAGTGTGGCAGGGAGAGAGGATAGAGGCAGCGATGCAGGTTGAGAGGATAAAGGCAGCGAGGCAGGGAGAGACTATAGAGGCAGTGAGGCAGGTTGAGAGGATAGAGGCAGCGAGTCAGGGAGAGGATAGAGGTAGTGAGGCAGGGAGAGACTATAGAGGCAGTGAGGCAGGGAGAGGCTATAGAGGCAGTGAGGCAGGGAGAGACTATATAGGCAGTGAGGCAGGGAGAGAGGATAGAGGCAGTGAGGCAGGTTGAGAGGATAGAGGCAGTGAGGCAGGGAGAGACTATAGAGGCAGCGAGGATGGTTGAGAGGATAGAGGCAGTGAGGCAAGGAGAGAGGATAGAGGCAGCGAGGCAGGGTGAGAGGATAGAGGCAGTGAGGCAGGTTGAGAGGATAGAGGCAGTGAGGCAGGGAGAGACTATAGAGGCAGTGAGGAAGGGAGAGAGGATTGAGGCAGTGAGGCAGGGAGAGAGGATAGAGGCAGTGAGGAAGGTTGAGAGGATAGAGGCAGTGAGGCAGGGAGAGGCTATAGAGGCAGTAAGGCAGGGAGAGGCTATAGAGGTAGTGAGGCAGAGAGAGAGGATAGAGGCAGTGAGGCAGGGAGAGAGAATAGAGGCAGTGAGGCAGGGAGAGACTATATAGGCAGTGAGGCAGGGAGAGGCTATAGAGGCAGTGAGGCAGGGAGAGGCTATAGGGGCAGGGAGAGAGGATAGAGGCAGTGAGGCAGGGAGAGAGGATAGAGGCAGTGAGGCAGGGAGAGACTATAGAGGCAGTGAGGCAGGGAGAGGCTATAGAGGCAGTGAGGCAGGGAGAGACTATAGAGGCAGTGAGGCAGGGAGAGAGGATAGAGGCAGTGAGGAAGGGAGAGAGGATAGAGGCAGCGAGGCAGGGAGAGAGGATAGAGGCAGTGAGGCAGGAAGAGAGGATAGAGGCAGCGAGGCAGGTTGAGAGGATAGAAGCAGTGATGAAGGTTGAGAGGATAGAGGCAGTGAGGCAGGGAGAGAGGATAGAGGCAGCGAGGCAGGGTGAGAGGATAGAAGCAGTGAGGCAGGTTGAGAGGATAGAGGCAGCGAGACAGGGAGAAACTATAGAGGCAGCGAGGCAGGGAGAAGATAGGAGCAGCGAGGCAGGGAGAGGATAGAGACAGCGAGGCAGGGAGAGACTATAGAGGCAGGGAGAGGATAGAGGCAGCGAGGCAGGGAGAGGATAGAGGCAGCGAGGCAGGGAGAGGATAGAGGCAGCGAGGCAGGGAGAGGATAGAGGCAGCGAGGCAGGGAGAAACTATAGAGGCAGCGAGGCAGGGAGAGGATAGAGGCAGCGAGGAAGGGAGAGGATAGAGGCAGCGAGGCAGGGAGAGGATAGAGGCAGCGAGGCAGGGAGAGACTATAGAGGCAGCGAGGCAGGGAGAGGATAGAGGCAGCGAGGCAGGGAGAGACTATAGAGGCAGTGAGGCAGGTTGAGAGGATAGAGGCAGCGAGGCGGGGAGAGGATAGAGGCAGTGAGGCAGGGAGAGGCTATAGAGGCAGCGAGGCAGGGAGAGGATAGAGGCAGCGAGGCAGGGAGAGGATAGAGGCAGCGAGGCAGGGAGAGGATAGAGGCAGTGAGAGTCTATAGAGGCAGCGAGGCAGGGAGAGGATAGAGGCAGCGAGGCAGGGAGAGAGGATAGAGGCAGCGAGGCAGGGAGAGAGGATAGAGGCAGCGAGGCAGGGAGAGGATAGAGGCAGCGAGGCAGGGAGAGGATAGAGGCAGCGAGGCAGGGAGAGGATAGAGGCAGCGAGGCAGGGAGAGGATAGAGGCAGCGAGGCAGGGAGATAGGATAGAGGCAGCGAGGCAGGGAGAGGATAGAGGAAGCGAGGCAGTGAGAGAGGATAGAGGCAGCGAGGCAGGGAGAGGATAGAGGCAGCGAGGCAGGGAGAGACTATAGAGGCAGTGGGGCAGGGAGAGAGGATAGAGGCAGTGAGGCAGGGAGAGAGGATAGAGGCAGCGAGGCAGGGAGAGAGGATAGAGGCATTGAGGCAGGGAGAGATGATAGAGGCAGCGAGGCAGGTTGAGAGGATAGAGGCAGTGAGGCAGGTTGAGAGGATAGAGGCAGCGAGGCAGGAAGAAACTATAGAGGCAGCGAGCAGGGAAAGGATAGAGGCAGCGAGGCAGGGAGAGGATAGAGGCAGCGAGGCAGGGAGAGGATAGAGGCAGCGAGGCAGGGAGAGGATAGAGGCAGCGAGGCAGGGAGAGGATAGAGGGAGCGAGGCAGGGAGAGAATAGAGGCACCGAGGCAGGGAGAGAGAATAGAGGCAGCGAGGCAGGGAGAGGATAGAGGCAGCGAGGCAGGGAGAGAGGATAGAGGCAGCGAGGCAGGGAGAGGATAGAGGCAGCGAGGCAGGGAGAGGATAGAGGCAGCGAGGCAGAGAGAGGATAGAGGCAGCGAGGCAGGGAGAGGATAGAGGCAGCGAGGCAGGGAGAGGATAGAGGCAGCGAGGCAGGGAGAGGATAGAGGCACCGAGGCAGGGAGAGGATAGAGGCAGCGAGGCAGGGAGAGGATAGAGGCAGCGAGGCAGGGAGAGGATAGAGGCAGCGAGGCAGGGAGAGGATAGAGGCAGCGAGGCAGGGAGAGGATAGAGGCAGCGAGGCAGGGAGAGAGGATTGAGGCAGCGAGGCAGTGAGAGAGGATAGAGGCAGCGAGGCAGGGAGAGGATAGAGGGAGCGAGGAATGGAGAGAGGATAGAGGCAGTGAGGCAGGGAGATACTATAGAGGCAGTGAGGCAGGGAGAGGCTATAGAGGCAGTGAGGCAGGGAGAGACTATAGAGGCAGTGAGGCAGGGAGAGAGGATAGAGGCAGTGAGGCAGGGAGAGAGGATAGTTGCAAGGAGAGACTATAGAGGCAGTGAGGCAGGGAAAGGCTATAGAGGCAGTGAGGCAGGGAGAGACTATAGACGCAGTGAGGCAGGGAGAGAGGATAGAGGGAGTGAGGCAGGGAGAGAGGATAGAGGCAGCGAGGCAGGGAGAGAGGATAGAGGCAGTGTGGCAGGGAGAGAGGATAGAGGCAGCGAGGCAGGTTGAGAGGATAGAGGCAGCGAGGCAGGGAGAGACTATAGAGGCAGTGAGGCAGGTTGAGAGGATAGAGGCAGCGAGTCAGGGAGAGGATAGAGGCAGTGAGGCAGGGAGAGACTATAGAGGCAGTGAGGCAGGGAGAGGCTATAGAGGCAGTGAGGCAGGGAGAGACTATATAGGCAGTGAGGCAGGGAGAGAGGATAGAGGCAGTGAGGCAGGTTGAGAGGATAGAGGCAGTGAGGCAGGGAGAGACTATAGAGGCAGCGAGGAAGGTTGAGAGGATAGAGGCAGTGAGGCAAGGAGAGAGGATAGAGGCAGCGAGGCAGGGAGAGAGGATAGAGGCAGTGAGGCAGGTTGAGAGGATAGAGGCAGTGAGGCAGGGAGAGACTATAGAGGCAGGGAGGCAGGTTGAGAGGATAGAGGCAATGAGGCAGGGAGAGACAATAGAGGCAGTGAGGCAGGGAGAGAGGATAGAGGCAGTGAGGAAGGTTGAGAGGATAGAGGCAGTGAGGCAGGGAGAGGCTATAGAGGCAGTGAGGCAGGGAGAGGCTATAGAGGTAGTGAGGCAGAGAGAGAGGATAGAGGCAGTGAGGCAGGGAGAGAGAATAGAGGCAGTGAGGCAGGGAGAGACTATAGAGGCAGTGAGGCAGGGAGAGGCTATAGAGGCAGTGAGGCAGGGAGAGGCTATAGAGGCAGGGAGAGAGGATAGAGGCAGTGAGGCAGGGAGAGAGGATAGAGGCAGTGAGGCAGGGAGAGACTATAGAGGCAGTGAGGCAGGGAGAGGCTATAGAGGCAGTGAGGCAGGGAGAGACTATACAGGCAGTGAGGCAGGGAGAGAGGATAGAGGCAGTGAGGCAGGGAGAGAGGATAGAGGCAGCGAGGCAGGGAGAGAGGATAGAGGCAGTGAGGCAGGAAGAGAGGATAGAGGCAGCGAGGCAGGTTGAGAGGATAGAAGCAGTGATGAAGGTTGAGAGGATAGAGGCAGTGAGGCAGGGAGAGAGGATAGAGGCAGCGAGGCAGGGTGAGAGGATAGAAGCAGTGAGGCAGGTTGAGAGGATAGAGGCAGCGAGACAGGGAGAAACTATAGAGGCAGCGAGGCAGGGAGTAGATAGGAGCAGCGAGGCAGGGAGAGGATAGAGACAGCGAGGCAGGGAGAGACTATAGAGGCAGGGAGAGGATAGAGGCAGCGAGGCAGGGAGAGGATAGAGGCAGCGAGGCAGGGAGAGGATAGTGGCAGCGAGGCAGGGAGAGGATAGAGGCAGCGAGGCAGGGAGAGGATAGAGGCAGCGAGGCAGGGAGAGGATAGAGGCAGCGAGGCAGGGAGAAACTATAGAGGCAGCGAGGCAGGGAGAGGATAGAGGCAGCGAGGAAGGGAGAGGATAGAGGCAGCGAGGCAGGGAGAGGATAGAGGCAGCGAGGCAGGGAGAGACTATAGAGGCAGCGAGGCAGGGAGAGGATAGAGGCAGCGAGGCAGGGAGAGACTATAGAGGCAGTGAGGCAGGTTGAGAGGATAGAGGCAGCGAGGCAGGGAGAGGATAGAGGCAGTGAGGCAGGGAGAGGCTATAGAGGCAGGGAGGCAGGGAGAGGATAGAGGCAGCGAGGCAGGGAGAGGATAGAGGCAGCGAGGCAGGGAGAGGATAGAGGCAGTGAGAGTCTATAGAGGCAGCGAGGCAGGGAGAGGATAGAGGCAGCCAGGCAGGGAGAGAGGATAGAGGCAGCGAGGCAGGGAGAGAGGATAGAGGCAGCGAGGCAGGGAGAGGATAGAGGCAGCGAGGCAGGGAGAGGATAGAGGCAGCGAGGCAGGGAGAGGATAGAGGCAGCGAGGCAGGGAGAGGATAGAAGCAGCGAGGCAGGGAGAGGATAGAGGCAGCGAGGCAGGGAGAGGATAGAGGCAGCGAGGCAGGGAGATAGGATAGAGGCAGCGAGGCAGGGAGAGGATAGAGGCAGCGAGGCAGTGAGAGAGGATAGAGGCAGCGAGGCAGGGAGAGGATAGAGGCAGCGAGGCAGGGAGAGACTATAGAGGCAGTGGGGCAGGGAGAGAGGATAGAGGCAGTGAGGCAGGGAGAGAGGATAGAGGCAGCGAGGCAGGGAGAGAGGATAGAGGCATTGAGGCAGGGAGAGATGATAGAGGCAGCGAGGCAGGTTGAGAGGATAGAGGCAGTGAGGCAGGTTGAGAGGATAGAGGCAGCGAGGCAGGAAGAAACTATAGAGGCAGCGAGCAGGGAGAGGATAGAGGCAGCGAGGCAGGGAGAGGATAGAGGCAGCGAGGCAGGGAGAGGATAGAGGCAGCGAGGCAGGGAGAGGATAGAGGCAGCGAGGCAGGGAGAGGATAGAGGGAGCGAGGCAGGGAGAGGATAGAGGCACCGAGGCAGGGAGAGAGAATAGAGGCAGCGAGGCAGGGAGAGGATAGAGGCAGCGAGGCAGGGAGAGGAGAGAGGCAGCGAGGCAGGGAGAGAGGATAGAGGCAGCGAGGCAGGGATAGGATAGAGGCAGCGAGGCAGGGAGAGAGGATAGAGGCAGCTAGGCAGGGAGAGAGGATAGAGGCAGCGAGGCAGGGAGATTATAGAGGCAGCGAGGCAGGGAGAGGATAGAGCCAGCGAGGCAGGGAGAGGATAGAGGCAGCGAGGCAGGGAGAGGATAGAGGCAGCGAGGCGGGGAGAGGATAGAGGCAGCGAGGCAGGGAGAGGATAGAGGCAGCGAGGCAGGGAGAGGATAGAGGCAGCGAGGCAGGGAGAGACAATAGAGGCAGGGAGAGAGGATAGAGGCAGCGAGGCAGGGAGAGGATAGATGCAGCGAGGCAGGGAGAGAGGATAGAGGCAGCGAGGCAGGGAGAGGAGAGAGGCAGCGAGGCAGGGAGAGAGGATAGAGGCAGCGAGGCAGGGATAGGATAGAGGCAGCGAGGCAGGGAGAGAGGATAGAGGCAGCTAGGCAGGGAGAGAGGATAGAGGCAGCGAGGCAGGGAGATTATAGAGGCAGCGAGGCAGGGAGAGGATAGAGCCAGCGAGGCAGGGAGAGGATAGAGGCAGCGAGGCAGGGAGAGGATAGAGGCAGCGAGGCGGGGAGAGGATAGAGGCAGCGAGGCAGGGAGAGGATAGAGGCAGCGAGGCAGGGAGAGGATAGAGGCAGCGAGGCAGGGAGAGACAATAGAGGCAGCGAGGCAGGGAGAGAGGATAGAGGCAGCGAGGCAGGGAGAGGATAGAGGCAGCGAGGCAGGGAGAGGATAGAGGCAGCGAGGCAGGGAGAGGATAGAGGCAGCGAGGCAGGGAGAGTATAGAGGCAGCGAGGCAGGGAGAGACTATAGAGGCAGCGAGGCAGGGAGAGAGGATAGAGGCAGCGAGGCAGGGAGAGGATAGAGGCAGCGAGGCAGGGAGAGAGGATAGAGGCAGCGAGGCAGGGAGAGAGGATAGAGGCAGCGAGGCAGGGAGATGATAGAGGCAGGGAGAGGATAGAGGCAGTGATGCAGGGAGAGGCTATAGAGGCAACGAGGCAGGGAGAGGATAGAGGCAGCGAGGCAGGGAGAGGATAGAGGCAGGGAGAGGATAGAGGCAGTGATGCAGGGAGAGGCTATAGAGGCAACGAGGCAGGGAGAGGATAGAGGCAGCGAGGCAGGGAGAGGATAGAGGCAGCGAGTAATTTAAGAAGGGTAATAAAGCATCTGTTAATCTCCGTTTTCTGTGAGCAAGTGCTCTTACATCCCGGGGTGACTAATTAGTTCTGACGCCTCGGTCACTGATGCCACCTTAAAGTTAGCTCCTCATAAGTCGCATATATCAGAAAGTAAATTCACCATCATGGTGGACGCTCGTGTTAACAAGGGTATTCAACGCGAGGCGTTCTCCTACTTCCCGGTTTACGGAGTGTCAGAGTATACTTAAAACCTCAATTGTTTTAAGGATTTAAGGACCTTTGCTGAATGTCCGTAAGCGATTGTGGTGACCTTAATAACCCTCCAGCGGGTGATTGGTCATGAGCCCAACACCTAATAGGACCTCTGCAGTTACCTTTGTTGTTATGTTCTTTGCCTTTGGTATTTTAATGCATTTAACATGCCTATATTCTTTATTAAAAATGTCAAACAAATATAATTTGATATTGTTGTCCACATGTTCATCTAGCTGATGAATGACCAATGCCAACACTAATACACCACACCAAAATCTTGTCAATTCCTCCACGCCGAAATTAACCACAAATCGCCAATGATCAATAAAGAACATTAACACATTACTGGAGCCGGCCGGCCGGGCGGACAGCACACTGGTTACGTGATTCTGTGGTCCCGGGTTCGATCTCAGGCGCCGGCGGGAAACAATGGGCAAAGTTTCTTTCACCCTATACCCCTATTACCTAGCAGTAAATAGATACCTGGGAATTAATCAGCTGTCTCGGGCTGCTTCCTGGGGTGTGTGTGTGTGGGGGGGGGGAAGTAGTAGAAACAGTTGATTGACAGTTGAGAGGCGGGTCGAAAGAGCAGAGCTCAACCCCCGCAAGCACAACTAGGTGAATACGTAATGAGAGCACCTGAGTCTTCCTCTTGGTCCATACAAGGCTGGTCGGAGTTACAGTCACTCCTCCTAGCTTATGTGTATATCTTGCCTGTTCTTGAGACCAGTTAAGCTGACTGTCTCGAAAATACTTGCATTCAAGCCGTTTCTCACTCCGTAAGCTTGTTTCTATTCCAGCACACTCTGTAACCTTCCTGAAACGAAACTTTGGCTTGCACCGTAGTGTCGAGATCCTGTAACTTCAGAACCCTGTTTGTATTCCTATATTGTTGTCGCTAATGATTATTATTTTTTTTTTATTTCGCCCTGAATAATTACTCATTCATTATATGACAGATTGGTATATATATAGACTTTGTCTGGTCTGAGTAAATTGTAATATCCAATTGGCCTGTTACCTCACAATACCCACCAAGTTAATGCCATAAAATATGTCTCCAGCACATGAGGAACCCCATTATTGTCATCATCACAGAGACCTCTAACATTCACACAGGTTAATATTACGCGCCTCGGTATGATAACTGTTCGCCGACCAAACATATAAGTGTGGGATCTCTATACACATTATTTATTACTTTATTCCTGACCCGGGTTTGAAATGTCAAAATTTTGATTCATAAATAAACTGAGTAAATATTGATTTTTTCAATCGGAAATGTTGAATTACGAAACAAACAACTAAACAATATCCCAGACGAAGGTCTATTGAATGTTTTCAAGCGCAGCTTAGCCATTGTATGAATGAGTTTGATTTGGTATAAAAATGAGCTGCCACGTATTGGTCAATTAACCTTTTAAATTATTCCTCATACTCTTCTGTTCACTTTTCGAGCCAATAGACTGTGGCAACCTCGTTGCCACAGTCGCTTCCTCTCGCTCTGTCCAAAATAGAACTCAAAACAATTTATTCAAATTGGATAAGTTTATAATGAGGAAAGATCTGGATAATTAATGTTTCGGAAACAAGATTGTTGAGTTATGGAACAATTTACCAGGTAACATAATAGACGTAAGATCGATCGATTGTTTCAGTTGTAAATTAGAGTATCGGTAGATATATGAGGAAACTGCCTCGATGGATCCAATAAGCATAATTCAGTTTCTATAATTCTTGAGTTCTAAGGTCCAGTGTCTTCACACTCATACAGAAGTTACCGTTGCAGCCTCCCAAGACGTCAGTTACACACTCCATTACCTAGACGATCATAAATAAAATTCAGTACACTTCTTGACGTTTCTGCACCAAAAAGTGTAAACTAATGGTTAAGAAAAAGTATTAGGAAGTGGTTAGGTATTAAATCTTACTTAATACTTAACCACAGTAATTCATTTCAGTGTACTCCTGAGAGAACAGCGCCTGCTTACACACTCGCAAGCCAAGAAGCTCAAATGGAATTATTGCGCTTCCTTGATTTTCATATTTAATAAACGATTCGAGTCGAGCACAATACCGGAATCGTAGAGACTTGCAAATGTTGCGCCCATCTTTAAGACGGGGAAAAGGTCACGTGCGTCGCACTATCAACTAGTTATCTAGACGTCTGAAGTGGCAAAATTCTTTGAATTGATAATTCAACTCTGAAGATTTGTCCCCTCTCGAGTATGCCTCAGTCTTCTGTCCACTTCTTGCTGCCTCCTGTAAGCCTTTTCCCCGTGAATATTCGATTTTCCTTACTGTAAGCATCTGTTTTCTTCCTTAACACTTCTAGTCTCCTCATCTACGCCTCTACTCTCTTCCTTTACACCTCTACTCTCCCTTACGCCTCTACTCTCCTGTACGCCTCTACTCTCCTCCTGAACGCTCCGCTACTCTCCTCCTGAACGTATCTACTCTCCTTTACGCCTCTGCTCTCCTCCTCTACGAATACAATTCAAAGATTTTTCCTCAGATATGTCAAGTTATTTCAATTGTGTATCAGAGCATTTCTCCTGACTTCAATGCGTATCGAATATCCATTTCTAAAACTCCCCTCCGTCCTCTTAATGGGGTTTGTATCGTTCTTTGCGAGTCAAGTTGACCTGTTGCCACCACTGGCGATATTTATGGGCCGAGCAGCTGACGCCACGCGGAAAGACGTGTTTACAATTTGTTGCACAAGTTGCAAACACGTCCCGTGCAAATATTGCCGGCGCTCAGTGGTCGTCCTGGAGTTTAAAGACGAAGATAAACGACTCGCAAAAACACCAAAATCTTATTTATCATCTGTAGAGGCAGAGCCCCTTGAGATCGGTGAAAGTTCTAAGGACAGGTATTTTAATTAAATAAAAATTGAGCTAAACTTAATTCAAATTGAATTAAATAAAAACAATCCATTTTTTTACTTCTCGGGGAGTATTTTCAATCGTTTTGACAAACTCTTGTTTGTTATTACTGTTTAAGTAATAGTAAGTAAAGTAAGTTATTGTTAAGGTAATTTCAGTACGTCGGTATTCGTGTGTGTGTCGGTAGAATATATTCCCAAAAATAGTGTTTATTACTGAAGAGTTGAATTCAAAGCATGTTTTGTTTCGGATTGACTTTTGTGGAATATTGACGACTCAAAAATGCAAAAAGGCTAAAATAAGACTCACAAATGCGCGCGTACACACACACACACACAAATATAAACACACACACACACACACACACACACACACACACACACACACACACACACACACACACACACACACGCGCACACGCACACACACACACACACACACACACACACACACACACACACACACACACACACACACACACACACACACGCACACGCACACTCACACGCACACACACACACACACACGTTTGGGACTCGTCGCGTCGCGCTCGTCAATAAGACTTCATATTTCGAGACATCAGAGGGATTCACGGGAAATTCGGTGTTCAGTGATAATAATAAGTGCAACACAACAATCAGAAACTAGCAAATTTATGGATTGTGTCCGATAGCACAATTAGACAAGATCAGGGGTACGAGATCAGTTCCAGGACAAGCACGTGGACCACTGCATGGTCAGAGTGTACACAACTAGATGTGAAAGTGAAGATCATAACAAATAGTGAATAGGATAGTGAAGAAGTGATTCTAAACGTGTGGCATTAGAACTATATCGGTGCTAAGGGGAAGCAGAAGCAGATTACTGGTGATATATAGCGACAAGTTGGAGGGACCTACGCCTGGCAGCGGCGTGGAGGGAGACAGAGGCTTACGAGTAAACAGGACTGTCAACAGTACTTTTAACATCTGTTTGTGCTGTGGGATGTTTTGAATTGGTGGTAAGGTAAGGCCTCTCAAAAAGTCAATCAAACAGTGTACAGTGTTATTGCATTTCAATAGTCTTGGATATAAGTTAACAAACGGAAACGAACCTCAAGGGAAATATGCGGCTCATGTGAGAACTAGTTTGTGACACAAAAGTGTGAAAAAGACACTACGCCCTACACCGAGACAACTCTCCACCCCCCTTCAGTCACCCCCACCCCCTCCCACCATAGCACCAATAGTACACACACAGCCTCCCAACCATATGGCCCATGACCCTCCGATCCTAATCCGCCCCACACACCCTCACCATCCCCTCCCTCTCTCCCACCTCCCCCCATACACAGACATACAGACACACACACCTCTCTCTCTCTCTCTCTCTCTCTCTCTCTCTCTCTCTCTCTCTCTCTCTCTCTCTCTCTCTCTCTCTCTCTCTCTCTCTCTCTCTCTCTCTCTCTCTCTCTCTCTCATTCTCTCTCTCTCTCTCTCTCTCTCTCTCTCTCTCTCTCTCTCTCTCTCTCTCTCTCTCTCTCTCTCTCTCTCTCTCTCTCTCTCTCTCTCTCTCTCATAGGGAAACATGGCAGGAACACGACCTCGAGGTGACACACGCAGGAGGACAACCACGGCAGGAACAGGCTCAGAGGAAGGGGAGGGAAAGGAATCTTGGTTTAGGGATACAATCGAACACATGTGGAGTGAATTCAGAGAAGGACTGAGGGTTATGAAGGAGACAGTATCCAACCTGCAGGATGAGCTGAAGGCAGCATAGGATTAAATAAAAAGCTTGAAAGAAAATCCTACCCATCACCAGATCCAAAGCATCGAGAAGAGTGATTGTAATTTTCCTGTTGAGGAGAATTTTACAATACAGCCCTCACCTGCAGAGATGCTAAAAAGAACCTTGAAGCTAGGTCTGCAGAAAGGGAAGTTGCCATGGAAGTGGCTTCCTCTCAGGAAGCAGCTAGATGTACTAGCCGGCTGATAGAGAGAAAAAGAATAGTAGTAGTAGCAGGCATTAAAGAGCAAACAGGGACCAGCCCAAAGGAGCGGAGAGACAAGGACAAAAACTTAATTACCGAGATCCTTAAAGAGGTAAGGATGGAGGAAACTTACCAAAATGTTGAAAAGGTTTTCATGCTTGGAAAGTACAACAAGGACAGAGACCGAATGATAAAGGTGGTATTCATGAGCGAAATCACAAAAGAGGAACTGTTAGCAAGGAAGAGTGGTCTAGCAAATGTACAGAAGTTCAAAAAAGTATTCCTGCAGAGGGATATGACAAGGGAAGAGAGAAAGCAGGCAGCAGACGCAAGGAAGGAGCACAGGGATAGAGAAAGGAATCGGGGAGCCACAACCCCAATTCTTACAATCCCAGAGGGGAGTAGGGAACCCTCCTCAAACTGTGCAACAGCCACAGGGAGTGGAGCACCTCCCCCACATTCTACCCAACAGACACCTTACCAGCCCCATCCCCTAACAGCCCCCACTAAGAACCCACCAAGGGCACCCTCCCCCTCCGAATAATCCCCCTCCTCCAAATCACCCCCTCCCTCTTCCCACTCATCCCTCTCCCGAGGACCTCCCTTCTCCCCCATCCCCCAAGCCCTCCCTTCTCCCACATGCCCTCCTGTCTCTCCCACCTCCAAGCCCTCCATTCTCCCTCACCCCCCCTAAGCCCCCACTCTCCCCCACCCTACCTCAGCCTTCCCCTCTCCACCACTCCCCTAAACCCCTCCCTCTTCCTCTCCCAGCTCAACCTTCCCATTCCTCTCACGCCCCTCGAGCCCCCCCCCCCTTCTCCCCCTCCTCAAGCCTCTCCTCCCCCCGTGCCCCCCTAAGCCTCCCCATCTCCTTCTCCTCCAACCTTCCCCCTCTCACACCCCCTACCATCCCCCTCTCCCCCCCCAAGCCCTTCCTCTTCCACCAGTCTCCCCATACCAGATCCTCCCAGCTCTCACTCACCCCAGATCCCACAGGTCTTTCCCAGCGGAGAAGCAACAGAGAGTCTGTTTCAGGGTAATGTTCTCGAACATAGATGGGATCACAAGCAAGGCAAATGAACTAAGGAAAAGAGCACAGGAAGTGAACCCAGATGTAATCGGACTCCCTGAAACAAAACTCTCTGGAATCATAACGAATGCTGTGTTTCCCCAGGAGTACACAGTAATAAGGAAAGAGAGGGAAGATAGGGGAGGAGGCGGAGTGGCCCTACTCATGAAAAAGGTATGGAGTTTTAAGGAGATGGCCATCCCGGGCTGTGAGGGGCTCAGAGACTACATAGCAGGCACGATGACAATTGGAGGACCAAGAATATTAGTAGCAGTAATATATAACCCTCCACCAAATGACAGAAGACCCAGTCAAGAGTATGACAACAACAACATGGCAATTAACACTATAATTGAGAGAGCAGCCTCTGCTGTCTGTAGAAATAGATCCCACCTGCTCATCATGGGGGACTTCAATCATGGAAGGATTGACTGGGAGAACAAGGAACTGCATGGAGGCGAGGATACGTGGCGAGCCAAACTATTGGAGGTGGTGACTAGAAACTTTTTAATCCAGAATGTCAGAGAACCCACAAGGATGAGAGGAAATGACGAACAAGCGAGACTCGACCTAATCTTCACTGTGAACGACTCCGATATAAGAGAAATCGGTTTTGAGACCCCAGTAGGAATGAACGACCACATTGTACTGGAGTTTGAGTACCTGATTGAAGAAGGGTTATTGAACTCGAGGAAGGGAACTAAAAACAAAAGGCTGGCATTCCGAAAGGGAAACTATGAGGAGATAAGAAAATTCCTAACAGATATAGCATGGGAAACAGAGCTCAGGAGAAAGACGGCCAAAGACATGATGGACTACATTATGCAGAAGTGCAAGGAAGCAGCAATCAAGATTGTCCCAGTCCAAAAGGAAAACAGTGAAATGACGATGAGAAACCCATGGTTTAATCAGGGATGTAGTTTAACTAAGCAACAAAGTAAAACTGCGAGGATAAACTATTGGAATAACAGGACATTTGAGAGCAGAGAAAGATACCAGAATGCCAGGAATGAATATGTCAGGTTGAGAAGAGAGGCAGAAAGACAATACGAAAATGACATCGCAAGCAAGGCAAAGACTCAGCCTAAATTGCTGCACAGCTACATCAGGAGAAAAACAACAGTAAAGGAAAAGGTTATGAAATTAAGGATAGGGGCGGAAGGATTCACTCCAAACGACAAGGAAGTGTGTGAGGAACTGAATAAGAAATTCCAGGAGGTCTTCACATTAGAGCAAGGAGATATTCCAGAGATAAGAGAGGGAATAGTTAACCAGGAACCACTGGAAGAGTTTGAGATTACGGAGAATAAGGAAGTGTTTATTAGAGATGGATGTGACAAAGGCAATAGGCGCAGATGGAATCTCCCCTTGGATACTAAAGGAAGGAGCAGAAGAACTGTGCCTGCCACTCTCCATAGTGTATAACAAATCACTGGCAACAGGGGAACTGCCAGAAATTTGGAAAGCAGCTAATGTAGTCCCGATATACAAGAAAGGGGATAGACAGGAGGCACTGAACTACAGGCCATTGTCCCTAACCTGCATACCATGCAAGATGATGGAGAAGATTGTGCGAAGAAAGCTAGTGGAACATCTGGAGCGAAAGAACTTTGTAACACAGCATCAACAGGGGTTCAGGGATGGCAAGTCCTGCCTCACAGGGTTACTTGAATTCTACGACCAGGCAACAAAAATATGGCAAGAAAGAGAAGGGTGGGCGGACTGCATATTTTTGCATTGTCAGAAAGCCTTTGATACAGTATGATGCAAGAGGCTAGTGAAAAAGCTGGTGATGCAGGCTTGTGTGAAAGGGAAGGTACTCCATTGGATAAAGGAGTACCTAAGCAACAGGAGACAAGGAGTCAATGTGAGGGGTGAGGTCTCAGATTGGCGAGACGTTACAAGTAGAGTCCCGAAGGGGTCCTTGGACTTATATTGTTTCTATTATATGTAAATGATCTCTCAGAGGGTATAGACTCGTTTCTCTCAATGTTTGCTGATGATGCAAAAATTGTGAGGAGGATTGAAACAGACGATGATAGTAGGAGGCTACAAGATGACCTAGACAGACTGAGTGAATGGTCCAACAAATGGCTGTTGAAGTTCAACCCGAGTAAATGCAAAGAAATGAGACTAGGCCGTGGAAACAGGAGGCCAGACACTGGATACCGAATAGGAGATGAAGTACTTAATGAAACCGACAAAGAGAAAGATCTAGGAGTTGATATCACACCAAACCTGTCTCCTGAAGCCCACATGAAAAGAATAACGGCTGCGGCATATGCGAGGCTGGCTAACAACAGAACAGCCTTCAGGAACTTGTGTAAGGAATCATTCAGAATCTTGTATACCACAAATGTAAGACCAATCCTGGAGTATGTGGCCCCAGCATGGAGCCCGTACCTTGTCAAGCACAAGACGAAGCTGGAAAAAGTTCAGAGGTATGCCACTACCTGGTTACCTGGTTGATGGGGTTCTGGGAGTTCTTCTACTCCCCAAGCCCGGCCCGAGGCCAGGCTTGATTAGACTAGTCTAGTCCCAGAACTAACAGGAATGACTTATGAGGAAAGACTGCGGGAAATGCACCTTACGACACTGGAAGACAGAAGAGTAGGGGAAGACATGATCACAACCTACAAAATCCTCAGGGAAATCGACCAGGTAGACAAAGATAAACTATTCAACACTGGTGGTACGCGAACAAGGGGACACAGGTGGAAACTGAGTACCCACATGAGCCACAGGGACGTTAGAAAGAACTTTTTCTGTGTCAGAGTAGTTAACAGATGGAATGCATTAGGCAGTGATGTGGTGGAGGCTGACTCCATACAGAAGTTTCAAATGTAGATATGATAGAGCCCAGTAGGCTCAGGAATTTGTACACCAGTTGATTGCAAGTTGAGAGGCGGGCCCAAAGAGCCAAAGCTCAACCCTCACAAGCATAATTAGGTGAGTACAATTAGGTGAGTACACACACACACACACACACACACACACACACACACACACACACACACACACACACACACACACACACACACACACACACACACACACACACACACACATATATACACACACACACACACACACATACACACACACACACATGGGCTGGGTGGCCGATTGGACAACGCTCTAAACTCATGGACCTTGGGACCAGGGTTTGATCCCCGCACCCGGCGGAGACAGATGGGCAGTTTCCTTAGCCCTGATGCTCCGGTTAACTAGCAGTAAATGGGTACCTGGGAGTTTGACAGCTGATATGGGCTGCTTCCTGGGGATGTATGTGTGTGTGTTTGTGGATGAAAAAAAATAAAAAATTAATTAGTAGTTAGTAATAGTTGATTGATTGACAGTTGAGAGGCAGGCCGAAAGATCAGAGATCAACCCCCCCCCACCCCGCAAGCACAAATAGGTGAATGCGCACTAGAAAGCAGAGAAAGATACCAGAGAACCAGGAAAGAGCATGTTAGTGTGAGGAGAAGAAAAGCAGAGAAAAATTATGAAAATGATATAGCAAAAAAAGCCAACACCGATCCAAAGCTGCTCCACAGTCACATCAGGAGGAAAACAACAGTGAAAAAACAGGTGAAAGAACAAACTTAGAACAGGCGAAGATAGGTACACAGAGAATGATACAGAAAACTCAACAAGAGCTTCCAGGAGGTCTTCACGACAGACCGAGGTGAGGTCACTGGGCTAGGAGAGGTGGTAGTAAACCAGACGTCTCAGAGGGGGTTCGAAATTACAAGAGATGAGATCAAGAGGCATCTGTTGGATCTAGATGTGAGAAAGGCTGTTGGCCTTGACGGAATATTACCATGGGTATTGAAAGAGTGCGCAGGAGCACTTTGCTTGCCACTCCATAATATATTGTAGGTCACTGGAAATGGGACACCTATCAGAAATATGGAAGACGGCTAATGTAGTTTCAATATACAAAACGGGTGACAGACAAGAGGCACTGAACTACAGGCCAGTGTCCTTAACTTGTTCACCATGCAAGGAGATGGTGAAGATCGTGAGAAAAAACCTAGTAACACATCTGGAGAGAAGGGACTTTGTGACAAATCACCAACATGGGTTCAGGGAGGGTAAATCTTGCCTTACAGGCTAAATAAAATTCTTCGACCAGGTGACAAAGATTAAGCTAGAAAGAGAAGGCTGGGCGGACTGCATTTTCTTGGACTGTTGGAAAGCCTTTGACACATTTTCCCATAAGAGGCTGGTACATAAGCTGGAGAGACAGGCAGGAGTAAGTGGTAAGGTGCTCCAGTGGATAAGGGAGTACCTAAGCAATAAAAAGCAGAGAGTTACAGTAAGTGGTGAGACCTCAGAGAAGGATTATTAAGACAGAGGAGGACTGCTTGAGGCTTCAAGAAAACCTGGACAAACTGAAGGAAAGTAGTGTAAAGTGTGACTAGAACAGCACGTGCCACCTGAGCAGGTGAGGCAATTAGGCCCCCCTGCTCAGGTGGTGCGCAGGTGTCTAGTCACAAACGGTTCTGGGGGTTCCCCGGGGTGGGAGCATATGCCGTCCGGCCGCGAGGAACTAGTCACACTGTAAAATCGACTGGGGCAGCAGCATGTGGGACAATGTGGGTCATGTAGGGTAAAGTGTAAGTATACGAACAGGTGTGGTGATCAGGTGAGCAATAATAGTAGATGAATATGTATGAGTATGTGCTGTAGAGTTAATTGCGTGTAGATATATATATAGTTAAATAACAGTATATAAGATATGTTGAGGAAGTGCAGAAGGGGGAACCCCCTACCCCTGACAGGGTAGGAGACCGAGCTTTAAAGATGGGTGTTTAGGGTTAGGGCACGTAAAGAAAGATAGGGGAAGAGGGGGAAGGGAGGGAAGCAGGCGGTAGCTTTGTCTAATAATGCGGGTCTCTGTTTTATGTAGTGTAAATATATTTTACCAAATCTTTGCCTGTGGTGGGGGATGTCCAACATCTTCATGTCGGAGTTGAGGTGTGTACACGACAGGAGGTCACAGTAACAAATGAAGGTATGAATTTACCCTTGCTGTTTTGGTAAACAAAGTGGGTGGAGCACCCTTCTCCCTTTGAAGGGTGAGACGCAACTGCTGAAAATGACAGCAATACGGCGTACCATACTCACTCCTGTCACAGCTCACACCGCCACATAGCAGCAGCAGCACATAGGTCATGAGGTCATCAGACCACATGCTAGCAGAGCAATCAGGATCGGTGTGTGGTCTTTGACACTCCTCGCATGAGTGGGCGGTGTTTGCGTTAAGGAGGTATCATATGTCACACCCTCCCCTCACTACCATCCCATGCAGGAGACAGTTATCAATTCCCCAGTTCTCCATAAACGAGGCCAAAAAATAGTAAACACATTATATATATATATATATATATATATATATATATATATATATATATATATATATATATATATATATATATATTAGTATATTTTGGTAGCAGTCTTTCCTGTTGACAGATATTATTAAATATGACCGCAAAAGTAAGATTAATAATTCTAACACGAATTTTCTCAATCTTTCGTACATTTCTTTTCACTGTTGGAGGTAAATCAAAAATCAATTCTCCAAAATTCATTTTTATTTCTAGTCTGACGCGACACGAGCGCGTTTCGTAAAACTTATTACATTTTCAAAGACTCTAGTTTACAAATACACAACTGAATAGAACTTACGCATCTCCGATTTTGTTTTTATATCTACATTTGAGAGAGGTGGATGGGGTGAGGTGGCATTAATAGGGTATTAATTTCATCAACACAAGACAGAACAAGAGGTGGCATTAATAGGGTATTAATTTCATCAACACAAGACATAACACGAAACAATGGGTATTGAATAGAAGTGATTGTAGAAAGCCTATTGGTCCATATTTCTTGATGCTTCTATATTGGAGCGGAGTCTTGAGGTGGGTAGAATATAGTTGTGCATTAATTGGCTGTTGATTGCTGGTGTTGACTTCTTGATGTGTAGTGCCTCGCAAACGTCAAGCCGCCTGCTATCGCTGTATCTATCGATGATTTCTGTGTTGTTTACTAGGATTTCTCTGGCGATGGTTTGGTTGTGGGAAGAGATTATATGTTCCTTAATGGAGCCCTGTTGCTTATGCATCGTTAAACGCCTAGAAAGAGATGTTGTTGTCTTGCCTATATACTGGGTTTTTTGGAGCTTACAGTCCCCAAGAGGGCATTTGAAGGCATAGACGACGTTAGTCTCTTTTAAAGCGTTCTGTTTTGTGTCTGGAGAGTTTCTCATGAGTAGGCTGGCCGTTTTTCTGGTTTTATAGTAAATCGTCAGTTGTATCCTCTGATTTTTGTCTGTAGGGATAACGTTTCTATTAACAATATCTTTCAGGACCCTTTCCTCCGTTTTATGAGCTGTGGAAAAGAAGTTCGTGTAAAATAGTCTAATAGGGGGTATAGGTGTTGTGTTAGTTGTCTCTTCAGAGGTTGCATGGCGTTTCACTTTCCTTCTTATGATGTCTTCGACGAAACCATTGGAGAAGCCGTTGTTGACTAGGACCTGCCTTACCCTACAGAGTTCTTCGTCGACTTGCTTCCATTCTGAGCTGTGGCTGAGAGCACGGTCGACATATGCGTTAACAACACTCCTTTTGTACCTGTCTGGGCAGTCGCTGTTGGCATTTAGGCACATTCCTATGTTCGTTTCCTTAGTGTAGACTGCAGTATGGATACCTCCGTTCTTTTCCATGACTGTTACATCTAGAAAGGGCAGCTTCCCATCCTTTTCCATCTCGTAAGTGAAACGCAGCACGGAACTCTGCTCAAACGCCTCCTTCAGCTCCTGCAGATGTCTGACATCAGGTACCTGTGTAAAAATGTCGTCAACATACCTGCAGTATATAGCCGGTTTCAAGTTCATGTCGACTAGGACTTTTCGCTCGATGGTACCCATGTAGAAGTTTGCAAAAAGGACACCTAGGGGAGAACCCATGGCGACCCCATCTACTTGCTTATACATGTGCCCATCCGGGCTCAAGAAGGGTGCCTCTTTAGTATAAGCTTGGAGTAGTTTCCTTAGAATATTTTCTGGTATGTCAAGAGGAGTACAGGCTGGATCACGATACACTCTGTCGGCTATCATCCCGATTGTCTCGTCCACAGGTACGTTGGTGAACAGTGATTCTACGTCCAACGAGGCTCTTATCCCTGTGGCCCGTGTGCCCCGCAGTAAGTCAACAAATTCCTTTAGAGACTTCAGGCTGAAGGCGCAAGGGACATAAGGAGCCAGCAGGCCGTTGAGTCGCTTCGCCAGTCTGTACGTGGGTGCGGGTATCTGGCTAATGATTGGCCGAAGTGGGTTTCCAGGCTTGTGTGTCTTGACATTTCCATACGCATATCCAGGTTTATATTCCCTAATAATCTTTGGCATCCCCACCATCCCCACCACCACCCAAACATAACAACCACCACCCCACCACCACACCACCACCACCACCATCCCCACCTTCCACCACGCCAACCACAGCCACAATTCATCAGAGGGAGAAATTGTATCATTACAGGCGATGAGTCACAATAACGTGGCTAAAGTATGTTGACCAGACCACACAGTAGAAGGTGAAGGGACGACGACGTTTCGGTCCGTCCTGGACCATTCTCAAGTATCAAGTCGATTCACGATCGACTTGAGAATGGTCCAGGACGGACCGAAATGTCGTCGTCCCTTCACCTTCTAGTGTGTGGTCTGGTCAACATGTATCATTACAGTACAAGACAAATGAGTTCAGTTAGTCTCCGTCACACACACTGCTTCAACACGACGCTCACGGACGGTGGGTGGGAAATATCACCCATATTTGACATAGGTTTCCACCTGTTCCCCCTTGTTCGTGTTCCACCTGTGCTGAAGTGTTAGTCTTTGTCCACCCTGTCAATTCCCCTGAGAATTTAGTAGGTGGTTATCATGTCTCCCTTTGCTCTTCTGTTTTCCAGGAACGTGAGGTTCAGCTCCTTTAGCCTTTCCTCGTCGCTCATACCTCTCAGTTCCGGGACGAGTCTGGTGGTATACCGCTGAATTTTCTCTAACTTTGTCTTGTGTTTAACTAGGTATGAACTCCCGCCTGGAGCTGCATACTCCAGGATTGGTCTGCCATAAGTGGTATACAGAGTCCTGAATGATTCCTTACACAAGTTTCTAAAGGCAGTTCTTATGTTGGCCAGGCTAGCATATGCCGCTGATGATATACTTTTGATGTGGGCCTCTGGGGACAGGTTCCGTGTGATATCAACCCCAGATCTTTCTCTCTATTTGACTCTTGTAGGATTTCACCTCCCTGATGGCACCTTGTGTTCAGCCTTCTGCTCCCTTCGCCTAATTTAATTACTTTACATTTTCCTGAGTTGAACTTTAGCAGCCATTTTCTAGACCATTCCTCAAGTTTGTCCAGGTCATCCTGTAGTCTCTGTCTATCTACATCTGTCTTGATTCTTCTCATAATTTGTATGTCAACAGCATACATTGAGAGGAATGAGACTATATCCTCCGGTATCATTTGTATATATTAGAAACAGGATGGGTCCAAGTACTGAGCCCTGTGGGACTCCGCTGGTGACATCTCGCCACTCTGATGTCTCCCCCCCTCACAGTTTCTCACTGTTTCCTGATGCTTAAATACTCCCTAATCCACTGTAGCACCTTCACTTATACGCCTGCCCGTTGGTCCAACTTTTTTAACAGTCTTTCATGAGGTACTGTGTCAAAGGCTTTCTGACAGTCCAAGAAAATGCAGTCTGCCCACCCTTCTCATTCTTGCCTAATATTTGTTGCCTGGTCATACAATTCTATTAAACCTGTGAGGTATGATTTACCATCTCTGAACCAATGTTGGTGGTGTATTACAAAGCTATTTAACTCCAGATACTCTCTCTACGAGCCTTTTCCTCACGATCTTCTCCATCACCTTGCATTGCATACAAGTTAAGGAAACTGGCCTGTAGTTCAGTGCCTCTTGCCTGTCACTCTTTTTGTATATTGGGACAACGTTAGCTTACTTCCAACTTTCCGGTAGGTCTCCTGTTTCTAGTGACCTGTTATACATCATATAGAGAGTGGCACACTATGTGTACTCACCTAGTTGTACTCACCTAGTTGTGCTTGCGGGGGTTGAGCTCTGGCTATTTGGTCCCGCCTCTCAACCGTCAATCAACAGGTGTACAGGTTCCTGAGCCTATTGGGCTCTATCATATCTACACTTGAAACTGTGTATGGAGTCAGCCTCCACCACATTGCTTCCTAATGCATTCCATTTGTCAACCACTCTGACACTAAAAAAGTTCTTTCTAATATCTCTGTGGCTCATTTGGGCACTCAATTTCCACCTGTGTCCCCTAGTGCGTGTGCCCCTTGTGTTAAATAGCCTGTCTTTATCAACCCTGTCGATTCCCTTGAGAATCTCATATATGTGTGTATGTGTGTGTGTGTGTGTGTGTGTGTGTGTGTGTGTGTGTGTGTGTGTGTGTGTGTGTGTGTGTGTGTGTGTGTGTGTGTGTGTGTGTGTGTGTGTGTGTGTGTGTACATGTATTCACCTAGTTGTGATTGCGGGGGTTGAACTCTGCTCTTTCGGCGAGCCTCTCAACTGTCAATCAACTGTTTCTACTACTACTATTATTTCCCACATCACACACACACACACACACACACACCAGGACACAGCCCGTCACAGCTGACTAACTCCCAGGTACCTATTTACTGCTTGGTAACAGTGGCATAGGGTGAAAGACACTCTGACCATCGTTTCTATCAACCCCCAGGTCTTTCTCTCTCTCTGACTCCTGAAGTATTTCATCTCCCAAGTGATACCTTGTATCTGGTCTCCTCCTTCCTTCACCTATCTTCATTACATTACATTTGCTTGGGTTAAACTCTAACAGCCATTTGTTCGACCATTCCTGCAGCTTGTCCAGGTCTTCTTGAAGCCTCAAGCTGTCCTCCTCTGTCTTAATCCTTCTTATAATTTTGGCGTCGTCAGCAAACATTGAGGGGAATGAGTCTATACCCTCTGGGAGATCATTTACGTATATCAGAAACAAGATAGGACCGAGTACAGAGCCCTGTGGGACTCCACTGGTAACTTCACGCCAATCTGAGGTCTCACCCCTCACTTAACTCTCTGCTTTCTATTGCTTAGGTACTCCCTTATCCACTGGAGCGCCCTACCAGTTACTCCTGCCTGTTTCTCCAGCTTATGCATCAACCTTTTATGGGGTAATGTGTTAAAGGCTTTCCGACAATCCAAGAAAATGCAGTCCGCCCAGCCCTCTCTTTCTTGCTTAATCTGTGTCTCCTGGTCGTAGAATTCTATTAAGCCAGTCAGGCAAGATTTACCCTCCCTGAACCCATGTTGGCGATTTGTCACGAAGTCCCTTCTCTCCAGATGTGCTACCAGGTTTTTTTCTCACGATCTTCTCCATCACCTTGCATGGTATACAAGTCAAGGATACTGGCCTGTAGTTCAGTGCCTCTTGCCTGTCCCCCTTTTTGTATATTAGGACCATATATATATATATTGGTATATTCGCTGTCTTCCATATTTCTGGTGGTCTCCCGTCACCAGTGACCTACTATAAACTATGGAGAGTGGCAAGCAAGGTGCCTCTGCACACTCTTTCAGTACCCATGGCGAGATCCCGTCTGGACCAATAGCCTTTCTAATATCCACATCCATCAGTTGTCTCTTGACCTTCTCTCTCATAATTTCGAACTCTTCCAAGGCCGCCTGGTTTACTTCCCTTTCTCCTAGCACAGTGGCCTCACCTTGTTCTGTTGTGAAGACCTCTAGGAACCTCTTGTTGAGTTCATCACACACCTCTTTGTCATTCTCTGTATACCTGTCCTCACCTGTTCTAAGTTTCACTACCTGTTCTTTCACTGTAGTTTTCCTTCTGATGTGACTGTGGAGTAGCTTTGGTTCGGTCTTGGCTTTGTTTGCTATATCATTTTCATAACTTTTCTCTGCTTCTCTTCTCACCCTGACATACTCATTCCTGGTTCTCTGGTATCTCTCTATGCTTTCTGGTGTTCTGTTATTCCGGAAGTTCCTCCACGCCCTTTTGTTCAGTTTCTTTGCTTCCATACATGCCCTATTATACCTTGGATTCTTCTTTTGCTTCTCGGATTTTTCCTTTTGGGCTGGGCTGTATCTGCTTACTGCCTCCTGACACTTTTGGGTAACATAGTCCATCATATCTTGTACAGACTTAGCTCTGAAGTCTGTGTCCCAAGGTATTTCCCTTAGGAAGCTTCTCATCTCCTCATAATTTCCCTTTCGGTATGCTAGCCTTTTGTTTCCTAGTTCTTTTTCAGGGGGGATAATTCCTAGCTCTACCAGGTACTCAAAGTTCAATACACTGTGATCACTCATTCCCAAGGGTGCTTCCATCTTGCCTTCCCTTATATCCCATTCATTTAGGGTAAATATCAGATCAAGCATTGGTGGTTCATCTTCTCTCATTCTTGTTGGATCCTTGATGTGCTGGCTAAGAAAGTTTCTTGTTGCCACGTCCAGCAGCTTAGCTCTCCATGTTTCTGGTCCTCTGGTGTGTGTGTGTGTGTGTGTGTGTGTGTGTGTGTGTGTGTGTGTGTGTGTGTGTGTGTGTGTGTGTGTGTGTGTGTGTGTGTGTGTGTGTGTGTGTGTGTGTGTGTGTTTGTTTTTGCGTGTGCGTGCGTGTGTGCTTGCAAACGTACGTGTGCGTGCATGCGTGTGTGCATGCGTGTGTTACGGGGGTCCCGTAAAATGTCACACTCTACCCAAAATGAGCCACTTTGATATTTTAAATGTATATGATACACTGAACAAGAATTTGATAATATTTTACCTCACTCTGTACACCTGAAGAATTGACTAGAGAGGGGGTAGATACCTGTCAGCCTCCCGCTCACACAACCAGGTGAATAATTACGTTGCTGGATGACGAAGTGATCCGTCGTCGTCTCCCACGTGGTGATTCACTAATCCAGTAGATTGATGATAGCGGTTCTTCTCTATCTAACACAAATCTCTTGAGTCAGTCACTGTATCGGTGTGTCTGCTGTGTTAGAGTTCACCAATTCACTGTACCACTGATCACTTGACCCAATATGTAAACAAAGCCACGTGGCCTGTCTAGTGAATTCACTGTTTAACACAAAGTTCTAGTGATAGCACTGTATTTTTTCTTTCCTATTCGCGGCGGTTATAAGCTTTGTGATACCCCTTGATCTGTGATTTGACACTGTAGCCTTAATTAACCCAAAAATATTGGCGTTTATTGTAGCACGTGACCCCAGCGACCCTCCCTGCCGGCTGGCTGAACAGAACTGAACTCTGTGTGTGTGTGTGTGTATGTGTGTGTGTGTGTGTGTGTGTGTGTGTGTGTGTGTGTGTGCATGTGCGTGTGCGTGTGCGTGTGTACTCACCTATTTGTACTCACCTATTTGTGCTTGCAAGATCGAGCATTGACTCTTGGATCCCGCCATTCCAGCTATCGGTTGTTTACAGCAATGACTCCTGTCCCATTTCCCTATCATACCTAGTTTTAAAAGTATGAATAGTATTTGCTTCCACAACCTGTTCCCCAAGTGCATTCCATTTTTCCACTACTCTCACGCTAAAAGAAAACTTCCTAACATCTCTGTGACTCATCTGAGTTTCCAGTTTCCACCCATGTCCCCTCTTTCTGTTATTATTACGTGTGAACATTTCATCTATTTCCACTTTGTCAATTCCTCTGAGTATTTTATATGTCCCTATCATATCTCCTCTCTCCCTTCTTTTCTCTAGTGTCGCAAGGTTCAGTTCCTGCAGACGCTCTTCATATCCCATCCCTCGTAACTCTGGGACAAGCCTCGTCGCAAACCTCTGGACCTTCTCCAGTTTCTTTATGTGTTTCTTCAGGTGGGGGCTCCATGATGGCGCGGCATACTCTAAGACGGGTCTCACGTAGGCAGTGTAAAGCGCCCTAAAAGCCTCCTCATTTAGGTTTCTGAACGAAGTTCTAATTTTCGCCAGTGTAGAGTACGCTGCTGTCGTTATCCTATTTATATGTGCCTCAGGAGTTAGATTAGGTGTCACATCCACTCCCAGGACTCTTTCTCGAATCGTTACAGGTAGGCTGTTCCCCTTCATTGTGTACTGTCCCTTTGGTCTCCTATCACCTGATCCCATTTCCATAACTTTACATTTACTGGTGTTAAACTCCAGTGTGTGTGTGTGTGTGTGTGTGTGTGTGTGTGTGTATGTGTGTGTGTGTGTGTGTGTGTGTGTGTGTGTGTGTGTGTGTGTGTGTGTGTGTGTGTGTGTGTGTGTGTGTGTGTGTGTGTGAGTGTGTGTGTGTACTCACCTAGTTGTACTCACCTAGCTGTTTTTGCAGGGGTTGAGCTCTGGCTCTTTGGTCCCGCCTCTCAACCGTTATTCAACAAAAACATTATTGCCAACAGCATTTGGTGTTCCCAGGCGGTCACCCATCCAAGTACTAACCAAACCCAACGTTGCTTAACTTCGCTGAACGGACGAGAAGCGGTGTTCTCAACGTGGTATGGCCGTTGGCATACATGTGTGTGTATGTGTGCGTGTGTGTGTGTGTGTGTGTGTGTGTGTGTGTGTGTGTGTGTGTGTGTGTGTGTGTGTGTGTGTGTGTGTGTGTGTGTGTGTTTACTAGTTGTGTTTTTACGGGGGTTGAGCTTTGCTCTTTCGGCCCGCCTCTCAACTGTCAATCAACTGTTTACTAACTACTTTTTTTTTTTTTTTTTTTTTTTTTTTTTTCCACGCCACACACACACACACCCCAGGAAGCAGCCCGTGACAGCTGACTAACTCCCAGGTACCTATTTACTGCTAGGTAACAGGGGCATTCAGGGTGAAAGAAACTTTGCCCATTTGTTTCTGCCTCGTGCGGGAATCGAACCCGCGCCACAGAATTACGAATCCTGCGCGCTATCCACCAGGCTACGAGGCCCCTACGGTGTGTGTGTGTGTGTGTGTGTGTGTGTGTGTGTGTGTGTGTGTGTGTGTGTGTATGTGTGTGTGTGTGTGTGTGTGTGTGTGTGTGTGTGTGTGTGTGTGTGTGTGTGTGTGTGTGTGTGTGTGTGCGTGTGTGTGTGTGTGTGTGTGTGTACTCACCTAGTTGTGCTTGCAGGGGTTGAGCTCTGGCTCTTTGGTCCCGCCTCTCAACTGTCAATCACCTGGTGTACAGATTCCTGAGCCAATGGGGCTCTATCATATCTACACTTGAAACTGTGTACGGAGTCAGCCTCCACCACATCACTTCCTAATGCATTCCATTTGTCAACCACTCTGACACTAAAAAAGTTCTTTCTAATATCTGTGGCTCATTTGGGCACTCAGTTTCCACCTGTGTCCCCTAGTGTGTGTGCCCCTTGTGTTAAACAGCCTGTCTTTATCAACCTTGTCGATTCCCTTGAGGATCTTGAATGTGGTGATCATGTCCCCCCTAACTCTTCTGTCTTCCAACGAAGTGAGGTTTAATTCCCGTAGTCTCTCCTCGTAGCTCATACCTCTCAGCTCGGGTACTAGTCTGGTGGCAAACCTTTGAACCTTTTCCATTTTAGTCTTATGCTTGACTAGATATGGACTCCATGCTGGTGCCGCATACTCCAGGATTGGTCTGACATTTGTGGTATATAATGTTCTGAAAGATTCCTTACACAAGTTTCTAAAGGCCTTTCTTATGTTAGCCAACCTGGCATATGCTGCTGCTGTTATCCTCTTGATATGAGCTTCAGGGGACAGGTCTGGCGTGATATCAACCCCCAGGTCTTTCTCTCTCTCGGACTCTTGAAGTATTTCATCTCCCAAGTGATACCTTGTATCTGGTCTCCTGCTTCCTACCCCAATCTTCATTACATTACATTTGCTTGGATTAAACTCTAACAGTCATTTGTTCGACCATTCCTGCAGCTTGTCCAGGTCTTCTTGAAACCTCAAACTGTCCTCCTCTGTCTTAATCCTTCTCATAATTTTGGCGTCGTCAGCAAACATTGAGAGGAATAAGTCTATACCCTCTGGGAGATCATTTACGTATATCAGAAACAGGATAGGTCCAAGTACAGAGCCCTGTGGGACTCCACTGGTGACTTCACGCCAGTCTGAGGTCTCACCCCTTACTGTAACTCTCTGCTTCCTATTGTTTAGGTACTCCCTTATCCACTGGAGCGCCCTACCAGTTACTCCGGCCTGTTTCTCCAGCATTATGCATCAACAATGCATTATGGGGTACTGTGTCAAAGGCTTTCCGACAGTCCAAAAAAAATGCAGTCCTCCCACCCTTCTCTTTCTTGTTTAATCTTTGTCACCTGATCGTAGAATTCTATCAATCCTGTAAGGCAAGATTTACCCTCCCTGAACCCATGTTGATGGGTTGTCACGAAGTCTCTTCTCTCCAGATGTGTTACTAGGTTTTTTTCTCACAATCTTCTTCATCACCTTGCATGGTATACAAGTTAAGGACACTGGCCTGTAGTTCAGTGCCTCTTGTCTGTCACCCTTTTTGTATATTGGTACTACATTAGCAGTCTTCCATATTTCAGGTAGGTCTCCCGTTTCCAGTGACCTACTATACACTATGGAGAGTGGTAGGCAAAGTGCTCCTGCACACTCTTTCAATACCCATGGCGAGATTCCATCCGGCCCAACAGCTTTTCTCACATCCAGCTTTAATAGGTGCTTCTTGACCTCATCTCTTGTAATTTCGAACCTATCCAAGGTCACCTGGTTTGCTGCCACCTCTTCTAGCGCCGCGACATCTCCCTGTTCTATTGTAAAGACCTCCTGGAACCTTTTGTTGAGTTCTTCACACACCTCTTTGTCATTCTCTGTGTACCTGTCCTCGCCCACCCTAAGTTTCATCACCTGTTCCTTCACTGTTGTCTTCCTCCTGATGTGACTGTGTAGTAGCTTGGGTTCGGTCTTGGCTTTATTAGCTATATCATTTTCATACCTTTTCTCAGCTGCTCTTCTCACACTGACATACTCGTTCCTGGTTCTCTGGTATCTCACTCTAATTTCTGGTGTTCTGTTATTACGGAAGTTCCTCCATGCCCTTTTGTTCAGCTCCTTTGCTTTCATACATTCCCTATTATACCACGGATTCTTTCTTTGCTTCTCTGTTTTTTTCCTGTCGGGCTGGGACAAACCTGCTTACAGCCTCCTGACATTTTTGGGTGACATAGTCCATCATGTCTTGAACGGACTTGGTTCCGAGTTCTGTGTCCCAATGTATATTCCATAGGAATTTATTCATTTCCTCATAGTTTCCCTTTCGGTACGCCAGCCCTTTGGTTCCCAGTTCTTTTTTGGGGGTGATAATTCCCAGCTCAACCAGGTACTCAAAGCTCAATACACTATGGTCACTCATTCCCAAGGGGGCTTCCAACTTAACTTCCCTTATATCCGACTCATTTAGGGTAAATATCAGATCAAGCAAGGCTGGTTCATCCCCTCCTCTCATTCTTGTCGGTCCCTTGACGTGTTGACTTAGAAAGTTTCTTGTTGCCACATCCAGCAGCTTAGCTCTCCATGTGTCTGGGCCTCCATGTGGGTCTCTGTTCCCCCAATCTATCTTCCCATGGTTGAAGTCTCCAATGATTAGAAGTCTGGATCCGTTCCTGCTAGCCACAGAAGCTGCTATCTCTATTATATTGATGGTGGCCAAGTGGTTTCTATCATATTCCTGTCTGGGTCTTCTGTCATTCGGTGGGGGTTATATATGACTACTATTATAATTTTCTGTCCTCCAGTTGCTATGGTGCCTGAAATGTACTCACTGAAACCTTCACAGTTCTGAATTACCATCTCTTCGAAACTCCAACCTTCTCTTAGTAGGAGAGCTACACCACCTCCTCCTTCTTCCCTTCTCTCTCTTTTCTCACTACATAGTAGCCCTGTGGAAACACTGCGTTTGTTATGATTTTTGTTAACTTTGTTTCTGTGAGTGCTATTATGTCTGGGTTTTCTTCTAGTGCCCATTCTCCAAGTTCACTTGTTTTATTTGAAATCCCATGTGTGTGTGTGTGTGTGTGTGTGTGTGTGTGTGTGTGTGTGTGTGTGTGTGTGTCCTTCGCTCCTCAGGGGGTTGTGAGATTAGGTTTCCTCTCTCTCAGTGCCCAAAGACTAGTCCTACTAATGCAGGTTTTTCATCATGTTGCAAGCCTCTACACAATTTCAAGTGTAGCTTTATGTTTGATAAGTTGTGAATTAGGTGTTGTTCTGTATAGTGCTGACCTCAAGTTGGTTGTAGATATTGCCTCAAAACATTCATTTCTCTATATTTGTAATGCTATTTCAATGTTTGCAGGTGCCTCTATACCGCCGACGTTATCCTGTTTACATGATTGTCTGGTTTAGCCCTTGAGTTATATCCATTATCAATTATTGGTATTTATACATATCTATATCTGCTTTGACGTTATGGTATGCATTCCTTCAGGTCTATTATCTCCCATTTCTCTCTTCATTTCTCTCCAGGTGTTGGGGTTGAGTTGTAATCCTTTGTTAGAATGCTCACTTTAGGAATTTAAGGTACTTACGTAATTCTCTGTAGTCATCCTTGGTTTTTACATTATTAATTTTATTAAATTTGCAATAAATTGTACATGATCAGTCACTTGGGTCAGATATCCATATAAAATACAGAACAAAAGTGGTTCCATCACAAGCCTTTGGGGACACCGCTAGTCACATCTCTCCTCCCTCACACCTTCTAATTGTGTTTTCCCAGTTTGTCTCCCCATCTTAATCACAAATCACTAGCTCCTCGTTAGAAACTGTATCAATGTTTTTCTTACTTTCTTGGGAGATGCAATATACCCAACTTTATTTTGGGTACCTTGGAATGAAACTCTAACCAGTTTCCCTTTAAATCCATATTGACCTTCTGGTTCAAAGACTATTGTCTCCAGGTGTTCCAATATTCACATCCTGATTTACATCTTCAGCACATTGTAATGTATGACAGGAAACATATGATGGTGGAAAAAGCGTCAGAGGAATGTGCCAAATGGGCAAACATCCGAGTAGCCTTCAGAAACACGAAGAAGGAAGCCTTATTGGCCCTTTCCTCAACCTAGCGAGATTTACTCATTAATATGCAGCTCATGCATGACTCTCCTGTCTTATACATGACAAATAATGCCAACAAAATGTCTAACCATGCGCAAACCTGCTCGTTTCTTAGCTGAATATCTAGAATTATGAGGAGAAACTAAGGAACTAGACGTGACGACACTAGAGCAGAGGAGGAGAAGGAGAGAGGATATGACAACGATCCATTAGATTCTTAATAACAGTTACACAGAAAACTAAATAGGGGATTGTTCAAAGACTGAAAAAGCAGAAGGTAGAGACAAAAGGAAACTTGAGTTCCAGTTTAGCAAGCACATCTCGGGTAGTGTATGTTGGTGAGTACACTGTTATAATTCCGAGTAGTGGAAAAACGAGTCTTCCCTTTGAGAATTATTCTATCAAGCCAGACCTGACTTAGAGGCCAAAGAAATACAGACATGAAGATACATATGTGAAATAATTGAGTAAATTTGACAGACAGTTTAAGAGTATGGTCAGTGATCAAGAATATGAGTAAATGACTTGACATGAGATGTAGAGAGTCTGCTAAAAGTGTGAGGCTCGCTTCTGAAAGGGCTTTGACCCCTTCTTGAGCACCAGACATCATGAGGGGAAGCCGCGCTCCATGTGAGCTCCTGGTAGAGAGAAATGCCTAGTTGATATACCTTCAAGAGGAAGAAAGTGTGCAGACGTTTCAGCTGTGGAATCAAGTTAGGAACGTGTGGTCTAAAGTCCTGGATGGCAAGAAGAGATGTGAAGCCATCCTGAAATATTTACGTTGGGCAACTTGTGAGTGCCCTGTCGAGCATCGGCCAGGAAGCGCCCTCGACTAGACAATCTGTGGTAAGCACGATTATAAGCCAGTTTATAGTGATATAGGAAAGCCAGAAAGAGATCTAACGTAGAAAGAGAACGCAGACGACACTATAAACGCAGGAAAAAAATAACGGAACTGCTTATGCAGACACGAATTTCCCGTCAAAGAAGGAATAATTTAAACAGGGAGATTGAAGAAATCGAGCGGAAATTGAAACACTCATATGAAACTGAAGAAAGGCAGTTAGAACAGAAAGCAATTCAGGAAATAAAGAAAAATCCAAAATATTTCTTCTCATATGCGAAATCAAAAGCAAAAACCACTTCCAGTATTGGACCTATTCGTACAAGTGAAGGTTCATACACGGAGGATGACAAAGAAATTAGTGAAATCCTAAAAAAGCAGTATGAGGACATGTTTAGCACTCCAATAAACAACATGAAGGTGGAAGATCCAGACAATTTCTTTAGGCGGGATATTCAAACCCCTGTAAATATAACTGATATAAACACGAGCGCACTAAATTTTGAAAAAGAAATTGAAAACATGCCCATGCACTCGGCCCCAGGTCCAGACTCAGGGAATTCAATATTTATAAAGAAATGCAAAGTGCCGGTAGCACAGGCACTCAGTATAGTGTGGAGGAAGAGCTTGGACACGGGGGAGATACCAGATGCACTTAAAGTAGCAGACATAGCCCCTGTACACAAGGGAGGGAGCAAAGCATTGGCAAAAAATTATAGACCAGTTGCACTAACATCGCACATCACAAAAGTATTTGAGAGAGTGATTAGGAGTCAGGTCACCAATTTCATGGGGACCAATGACCTTCACAACTCAGGCCAACATGGATTTCGAGCGGGAAGATCGTGCCTCTCACAGTTACTTGAGCACTACGACAAAGTCACTGAGGCATTAGAAGAAAAACAGAATGCTGATGTGATATACACGGACTTCGCAAAAGCTTTCGATAAATGTGACCATGGCGTGATAGCACACAAAATGAAGTCAATGGGAATAACCGGTAAAGTAGGACGCTGGATACTCAGTTTTCTGTCAAACAGGACTCAGCGAGTAACGGTCAACCATATAAAATCTAGTCCAAGTACAGTTAAAAGCTCTGTACCTCAGGGTACAGTCCTTGCACCGCTGCTTTTCCTTATTCTCATATCAGATATAGACAAAAATACAAGTCACAGCTTCGTATCATCCTTTGCAGATGACACAAAAATCAGTATGAAAATTACATCGGCTGAGGACATTGAAAAACTTCAAGCTGATATTAATAAAGTTTTCGACTGGGCATCAGAAAATAACATGATGTTAAACAGTGATAAATTCCAGGTACTCAGGTACGGTAAAAATGAGGACCTTAAACATAATACAGAGTACAAAACACAATCAAATGTACCCATAGTAGGAAAACAGCATGTAAAGGATTTGGGAATAATAATGTCTGACGACCTAACGTTTAAGGAGCATAACCAAGCAAATATTGCGACAGCCAGAAAAATGATAGGATGGATTATGAGAACTTTCAAATCCAGGGATCCCATCACAATGGTTGTACTCTTCAAGTCACTTGTGTTGTCCCGTCTTGAGTACTGCTCAGTACTCACTTCCCCCTTCAGAGCAGGAGAGATTGCTGAAATAGAGGGAATACAGAGAACATATACGGCACGCATAGACGCAATAAAGCACCTAAATTATTGGGATCGTCTCAAAGCCCTCCAAATGTACTCACTAGAAAGAAGACGAGAGAGATATCAAATAATATACACCTGGAAGATACTGGAGGGCCAAGTACCAAATCTACACAGTAAAATAACAACGTACTGGAGTGAACGATATGGAAGAAAATGTAGATTAGAACCAGTGAAGAGCAGAGGTGCCATAGGCACAATCAGAGAACACTGTATAAACATCAGAGGTCCGCGGTTGTTCAACGTCCTCCCAGCAAGCATAAGAAATATTGCCGGAACAACCGTGGACATTTTCAAGAGGAAACTAGATTTATTCCTCCAAGGAGTGCCGGACCAACCGGGCTGTGGTGGGTATGTGGGCCTGCGGGCCGCTCCAAGCAACAGCCTAGTGGACCAAGCTCTCACAAGTCAAGCCTGGCCTCGGGCCGGGCTTGGGGAGTAGAAGAACTCCCAGAACCCCATCAACCAGGTATCAACCAGGTATCAACCAGTGATTACTTTTAGTTGGACGTGTGCCCAGCGATCGTAGCAAGTGTCTGTTGATATGTTCGGTATGTTTTGAAAAGGCAGAAAGCCTAAATAAGAGGACAGAGATGAGACAGTCAGCTGGAGGGTTGAGCAGCTTGTCCTCTTCCATCCACCGCCTGGAGCCAACTGTCAGGATGGCGGCGAAGGACAGCTCCCAGTAAGGAGCCGCTTGCTGACAAGGCAGAAAATGGACCAGCCCAAACGAGGGGGAGTCACCTCACAGCATGTAGGAAGCAGGGAGATGTCAAGTGAAACATTTATTGTGTGTGATTTATATCCGTTATGTGTTTGTAGAGGAACATTCTTTATTGGCATATGGATGGGTTGCAGGTTTGTCTTAGGAAGAAGTTGCTGAGAACTTCGAAGCCAGCAGAGAGGGAGTAGTTTGTGAGATTCCAAGGTTGTGGAAGGTACTGTGCTCCGTGGAAGAGCAGCCATACAGTGAGGAGCAGGACCTCAAGTTGTAAGAAGAAGAGTGGTGGAATGAAGTTTCACATGCTTCTGTGATACCAGTGGTGAAGCACCATTGCTGATAAGGAAGACTTCATGGTGTAGCAGCCAGGAGAATTGTGGAGGACCCTGGTAGACGGTTCTAAGAAAGCCTGAAGATATCAGGGTAGTGAATGTGGAAAGAAAGCTGTTATTGGCCACTTGTAGGGAGTTGGTTGAGTGTTTGGTTGTCATTAGCGTGCAAGACGCAGTGAAAGGTGGGTGATTGATTACCATTTTTGTGACAAGGAGTACTTATACTGAAGTATAGAGTATTATAGTGTGGGTTGGTGGTGTTGTCGTCGTTGATCCTTCTTTCTGGACAACCCAACCCACAACTCGGTAGAGTGCTTAGACTTTACCAGGAGATCACACTGGGCACTTCAGGTTCTTGGAGAGGGCTCATCGTCACACGATGCGGCTCCAAAACTTAGCCTCGTTGTCACGTGCACACACCCACTCGAGCCGCTGTGACTCCCCACTCTCTCCTTATGTGATATGATCTCCTCAATCCCCTTTGACTTGCTAATTTTCCTTCCTACTCTGTCCACAGCGGTGGTTCTTGGTTCTTTCTCTCCCTCTCTCTCTCTATCTTTGCTATTTCATGGGAAGCCTCACTAGGACAAGGGCAAACACCAGCAAATTGGAATACATTTACTGGACAAAGCACATACACAATACATACACACATATAATAATAATGAATCCTATACTCTATACTATTACAATCAGGTTGCACTCCAACACCATCAGAACTCTATTATCAGCTTACCAAGTGGTATCCTATCATCTGATTCACCACCTGATACTATCTACCTCCTCAAGTAGATCAAGTCTTATTCTACAATGTTGCACTATCAGCGAGAGAATATATCTATAAACATGTACAACGAAAATCAGCATTGAATGCAGTAACATATATATATCAGTATAACTGTTCCTTGGTACACAACAATGATCAATCGATCACTCTGTCAGTCCTAGAACACATACATCTGTGAGTAATTCAGCCTACGACTGTAACTCTATACTTCAGTATAAACTCTTTGGTACAAAAATGGCAAACAATCACCCCCCTTTCACTGCGTCTTGCATGCTAATGACAACCAAACACTATCACCTCCCTACTAGTAATCATTTAGAACTTCCCTTCCACATCTAGAAGTTCACTACCCTGATATCTTCAGGTTCTTCCGGGCTTAACTACCAGGATCCTCTGCAGCTCCTCCTGGCTGCTACACCATGGCTCGAACAACTATGGTGCTTCACCACCTCTACAGAAGCACGTGACACTCCTCTTCACTGCTTCTCCTCACAGCTCGAGGTCCTCTGCTCCACTACCTTGGAGTCTCATCAACTACTCCCTCTGTGCTGGATTCGAAGTTCTCAGCATCTTCTTCCCCAAAGACAAACCTGCAACCCATTGACACTCAAATAAAAATGTTTCCTTATAAACACATAGACGAAATAATCCACACAATGTGTTTGCATCTAACATCTATCCGCTCTCTACATGCAGTGAGAGTGGACTCCCCCATTGGGCTGGTCCATGCTCCACCTCGCCCGGCGGGCCTCACTCACTCTGGGAGGGTCCTCCGCTACCAGGAGCAGGGCTCCGTCAGTGGCTTCAGGCTGTCGATGGGAGAGGACACGCTGCTCGTCCCTCCAGCTGTCTCTCTCATCTCCGTCCTCTCATTTAGGCTTCCTGCCTTACCAAAACATTTCTAACTTATATATAAACATTGCTACTGTCGCTGGGCACACGACCAACTACAAGCAATCACTATGAACTGGCTTAAATCGTGCTTACCACAGATTGTCTAGTCGAGGGCGCTATCCCTCTGACGGCGTCTGGTCAGGGCGCTCCACACAACCCACGAAAATGTCTCTGTGCAGCTTAATATACTCTCCTCGCTGTCCAGGACTTGAGACCACAACGTTCCCAGCTCAGTTCCACAGCTGGCACGTCTGAACACTTCTCTTCTCTTGGAGATATATCACTAGGAGTTCCTTTCTGACGGGAGCTCAAACGGAGCACAGCTTCCGCTTGCAATGTCTGGCCTCAAGTGAGCTCAAAACACTCCAGAAGCGAGCCTCACGCCTCCAACAAATTATCCACATCTCCTTACCAATCATTTATCTATTTTCTTATTCACTGCCCATAATCATAAAGTGTTCATTAAATCCAACAAACTATTTTACATCTGTGTTATCGCCTCTATATTTCCTATACTTTCTAGTTAGGTCAGGCTTGTTGAATAACTCAAGGGGGGAGACTCGTTTTTCCTGTAGGCTGAGATCATAACAAGAGTTACAACCTTAGGCTGGATTACCTGCAGAGACATACATATGTATTCTAGGACTGATAGGGTGATTGACTGATCATTGTTGTTTATCAAGAAATATTTATGTTGATATTCATGTTATTGCAGTCATAGGCTGGTTTTCCTTGTATATGTAGATATATGTAGGTATTCTCTTGCTGATAGTGCAATATTGTCTCATGAGACTTCACCTACTTGGTGAGGTTGATGGCATAGGTGGTGAGACAGCAGTCAGGCTACCACTTGATAGGCAGATGATAGAGTCTTGATGGTATTGGATGCAACCTCATTGCAATAACAGAGAGTGTTGGAGTTATTATTGTATCTTGTGTGTGTGTGTTTGTATATGTTCTCTGTATATTAAATGTTTATAACTAGTAGGTGTTTGCCCTTGTCCTAGTGCGGCTTCCCAGAAAACAGAAAAGAGAGAGACAGAGAAAAAAAACCAAAGATGCGGACTGGGTAGTACAGAGTAATATCAAAGAAAAGGGGATTGAGGAGATCATACCACATAATGAGAGAGTAGGGAGTCACGGCGGCTCGAGTGGGTATGTGTACTTGACAACGAGGCTAGTGTTGGAGCCGCACCCCCTAAATGTGTGACCCTGAGCCCCTCTCCAAGTGCCAGGAGTGCACAGGGTGATCTCCTGGTCAAGTATAAGCACTCTACGGAATCTTGGGTTGGTTGTCCATAAGGAAGTACGACCAACATCAGCACCATCATAATAACAAACAAACACATACATACATACCTTGCAATAAGGCAATGCAATTAATTAATGAAAATTGCGAAGATTGCAATTAAATATTATACACACAAACACACACACACACACACACACACACACACACACACTTGTATACCATGTATACAAGTGTGTATACTTGTATACCTTGTATACCTTGACTTGTATACCATGCAAGGTGATGGAGAAGATCGTGAGAAAAAACCTGGTAGCACATCTGGAGAGAAGGGACTTCGTGACAAATCGACAACATGGGTTCAGTGAGGGTAAATCTTGCCTGACTGGCTTAATAGAATTCTATGACCAGGTGACACAGATTAAGCAAGACAGAGAGGGCTGGGCGGACTGCATTTTCTTGGATTGTCGGAAAGCCTTTGACACAGTACCCCATAAAAGGTTGATGCATAAGCTGGAGAAACGGGCAGGAGTAACTGGTAGGGCGCTCAAGTGGATAAAGGAGTACCTAAGCAATAGGAAGCAGAGAGTTACGGTGAGGGGTGAGACCTCTGATTGGCGTGAAGTCACCAGTGGAATCCCACAGGGCTCTGTGCTTGAACCTATCCTGTTTCTGATATACGTAAATGATCTCCCAGAGGGTATAGACTCATTCCTCTCAATGTTTGCTGAGGAAGCCAAAATTATGAGAAGGATTAAGACAGAGGAGGACAGCTTGAGGCTTCAAGAAGAACTGGACAAGCTGCAGGAATGGTCGAACAAATGGCTGTTAGAGTTTAACCCAAGCAAATGTAATGTAATGAAGATAGGGGTAGGAAGCAGGAGACCAGATACAAAGTATCACTTGGGAGAGGAAATACTTCAAGATTCAGAGAGAGAGAAAGACCTGGGGGTTGATATCACGCCAGACCTGTCCCCTGAAGCTCATATCAAGAGGATAACAGCAGCAGCATATACCAGGTTGGCTAACATAAGAACGGCCTTTAGAAACTTGTGTAAGGAATCTTTCAGAACATTATATACGACATATAACAGACCAATCCTGGAGTATGCGGCTCCAGCATGGAGTCCATATCTAGTCTAGCATAAGACTAAACTGGAAAAGGTTCAAAGGTTTGCCACCAGACTAGTACACGAGCTGAGAGGTATGAGCTACGAGGAGAGACTACGGGAATTGAACCTCACTTCATTGGAAGACAGAAGAGTTAGGGGGGACATGATCACCACATTCAAGATTCTCAAGGGAATCGACAGGGTTGATAAAGACAGGCTGTTTAACACAAGGGGCACACGCACTAGGGGACTCAGGTGGAAACTGAGTGCCCAAATGAGCCACAGAGATATTAGAAAGAACTTTTGTAGTGTCAGAGTGGTTGACAAATGGAATGCATTAGGAAGTAATGTGATGGAGGCTGACTCCATACACAGTTTCAAGTGTAGATATGATAGAGCGAAATAGGCTCAGGAACCTGTACACCTGTTGATTGACGGTTGAAAGGTGGGACCACAGAACCAGAGCTCAACCCCCCTGCAAGCACAATTAGGTGAGTATAATTGGGTGAGTACACACACACACTCAGTAGGCCGGGAGACGGTAGGGGACACACACGATTAAGTGAGGTCCGCGGAAATTCGTCAATTTCTCAGGACATTCAAGGAGTATAGAGGTTAGATCATAGTATTTGGCCTCTCGCAGTGTGTAGCTAGCAGGGTGCTACATAGCATAGTCATATCGCAAACGATAGTGCGAAGAAACAAAGTGGAGCAAGTGGCATCACCGGAGCATATAAGTGTGGTGGACTGCGTGAAGCGACCTGACCTGAGACCAGGTGGGAGACACGCCGGGGAACTGCCTGATAGTGTTTGTTGAGTGGTGATTGTGATCAGTGGTAAAGTAAATTAGTTAATTGTCACACAACGATACAGTGACTGACTCCAGAGCTTTGTGTAGATAGAGAAGAACCGACATCATCAATCTACTAGCACTTAGTGAATCACCAAGTGGAAGACAACGATGGATAACCATCGTCATCATATATCGTCCTTACTCATCTGGTTGTGTGAGCGGGAGGAGGCTGGTATGTACCCCCCTCTCTGGTCAATTAATCAGGTGTACAGATTGAGCTAAAATATTATCAAATTCTTGTTCAGGATATCATATATATTTAAAAATATCAGAGTGGCTCATTTAGGTAGAGGTAACGCATAAGGGATATCTTGACACATACAAGCACGCCCGCCCACGTACGTATACACGCACACAAGTGTGCACATGCTAAAACAGACACACACACACACGCACACACGCACACACACACACACACACACACACAATCGTTCAGTCAGGGGAAAAGCCATTAACACCTGGGATCAGGGGATAGGACCTTACTATCCCCCCCTTTTAACCCCCCATCTGACCTGACCTGATCTGGTCGCCATCTCCGCCCCCCCCCCCACCACCCCCAGTCCCCCGCATCCCCCATACACACACTCTTCCTCTCCCCACTCTATCCCTCTCCCATTCCCTCTCTCCCTCTCCCATTCCCTCTCTCCCACTGTCTATCTCTCTCCCACTCTCTGTCTCTCTCCCACTATCTCTCTCTCCCACTATCTCTCTCCTGCTCTCTCTCTCTCTTTCTCTCTCTCTCTCTCTCTCTCTCTCTCTCTCTCTCTCTCTCTCTCTCTCTCTCTCTCTCTCTCTCTCTCTCTCTCTCTCTCTCTCTCTCTCCCTCTCTTTCCTTCCCCCTCCCTCTCTGCCCACACACACACACACACACACACACACACACACACACACACACACACACACACACACACAAACACACACACACACACACACATACACACACACACACACACCTCCCCCTCCCCTCTCTCCCTCACCCGCTCTCTCCCTTACCCGCTCTCTCCCTCTCCCTCTCCTCTCTCTCCCTCTCCCACCCATTTATCTCTCCCTTTATCACTCCCTTTCTCTCTCTCTCTCTTTCTCTCTATCTTCCTCTCTCTCTCTCTCTCTCCCTCCCCCATCCCGCTCTGCCCTCCTGACAAATCCTATCACAGCACAACTATAGGAACAGGGTCAAGCATGGCAGCCAGAGGTACCAGGGGAACAGGGAAGAGTCAAGGTGATGAAATGAAGGAAATGTTTGCCCAGTTTCTGGAGGACATCAAGAGTGAGATGGAAGAAATGATGCAGGAAATGAAGAACGAAATAAGCAACCTGAAAAGAGAGCTGACAGCAGCAAAGGAGGAGATTAGAGCCCTCAAAGAGAATAGTATCGAGGCTGAGAATCAGAAAACCATCCAGGGAGAAGGTGGTAATAGTTTTTTGGATGAGAATACCACAATAAAAGCCACATTTGCGAAAATACTAACAAGAAATAACTCTGAAGTAATGACTGCAGTGATGGAGGTGGCCATGAAAGCAGCCACCTCACAGGAGGTGGCACGCTCCACTAGCCAACTGCTGGAAAGGAACAGATCAGTGGTTGCTGTGGGTATTAAAGAGCAGGAAGGCTCTAATAGGACAGAGTGGAATGACAAGGACAAAGCAGCAGTGAGTGAAGTACTAAAGGCACCAGACATGGAAGGGGCTGAGCATAGCATTGAGAAGGTTTTCAGGCTAGGTTGGTACAACAAAGACCGAGACCGAATGATAAAGATAGTGTTTGCAAACGAGAGCACAAAGGAGAAGATCCTATCAAGGAAGAGCACCCTGAAAAACGTGGGAAAATTAAAAAATGTATTACTCCAGAGAGACATGACAAGAGAGGAGAGAGCCATGGCGGCAGAAGCAAGGAAGAGGCGAAGGGCGAGAGGGGAAAACCAGGAAGTCACAGCTCCCAACACAACATCACCAGAGGCGAGGGGGCAACCCACAACCAGCTACCCAGTAACACCAGAAGGGAGGACAACCCTGCCACCCTCTGCATAGAAAACCCCCCTACCCCAAACCCTCCCTGCCCCCACTCAAATGTTCAGCCAAATCTTCCTCCCCCCACACCCAATCCCCACACTTCTACCCCTCCCCTCCTCCCGAGTCCTCCCTCCCCCCCCTTTCCTTCCCGGTCCTCCCTCCCCTTTCACCCCATACCCTCCCTGTCCCTCCCCCTTCACTGGATCCCCCTCCCTTCATCCCAGTATCCTCTGAGACCCTGTTATTCACCTCACAGGTCCTCACACCCATGGAACAGCCTCCCCCACCAGCAGAACACTCATCAAGGAGGCGATTTGAGAAGGGACAGAAGAAAGTGAGCCTCAAAGTGATGTACACTAACATAGATGGAATTACAAATAAAGCAAATGAGCTTGGAGAACGGGTACTAGAGGAAAACCCACACATAATAGCCCTTACAGAAACAAAGATCACGAAAACGATAACAAATGCATTGTTCCCACAGGACTATTATGTTATGAGGAAAGAGAGGGAAGGAAGAGGTGGGGGTGGTGTAGCTCTGCTGGTAAGAAAAAGCTGGGATTTTGAAGAGATGAATATTCAGGGCTGTGAAGGTTTCAGCGACTACATAGCAGGTACCGTAACTAATGGAGGGGAAAAAATTATAGTCGTAGTCATATATAATCCACCACCAAATGACAGAAGATCTAGACAGGAAAATGATAGAAACTACATGGCCACCATTAACATAATAGAAAGAGCAGCTTCTGTTGCTAGCAGGAATGGATCTGGACTACTAATTATGGGAGACTTCAACCATGGGAAGATAGATTGGAAGAACAGAGACCCACATGGAGGACCAGAAACATGGAGAGCTAAGCTGCTGGACGTGGCAACAAGAAACTATCTAAGCCAGCATATCAAAAAACCAACAAGAATGAGAGGAGATGAACCAGCAATGCTTGATTTGATATTTACCCTAAATGAGTGGGATATAAGAGGAGATAAGATGGAAGCACCCTTGGGAATGAGTGATAACAGTGTATTAAACTTTGAGTACCTGGTAGAGCTAGGACTTATCTCCCCCAAAAAAGAACTAGGAATCAAAAGGCTGGCATACCGAAAGGGGAATTATGAACACATGAGAAGTTTCCTAAGTGAAATACCTTGGGACACAGACCTCAGAGATAAGTCTGTACAGGGTATGATGGACCATGTTACCCAAAAGTGTCTTGAGGCAGTAAACAGGTTCATCCCGGCCCAAAGGGAAAAATCCGAGAAGCAACAGAAGAATCCATGGTATAATAGGGCATGTATGGAATCGAAGAAACTGAACAAAAGGGCGTGGAGGAACTTCCAGAATAACAGAACACCAGAAAGCAGAGAGAGATACCAGAGAACCAGGAATGAGTACATCAGGGTGAGAAGAGAAGCAGAGAAAAGTTTTGAAAATAATATAGCAAACAAAGCCAAGACCGAACCAAAGCTACTCCACAGTCACATCAGAAGGAAAACAACAGTGAAAGAACAGGTATTGAAACTTCAAACAGGCGAGGACAGGTATACAGAGAATGACAGAGAGGTGTGTGAAGAACTCAACAAGAGGTTCCAGGAGGTCTAAACAATAGAACAAGGTGAGGTCACTGTGCTAGGAGAAAGGGAGGTAAACCAGGCAGCCTTGGAAGAGTTCGAAATTACGAGAGAGGAGGTCAAGAGACATCTGCTGGATCTGGATGTTAGAAAGGCTGTTGGTCCAGATGGGATCTCACCATGGATACTGAAAGAGTGTGCAGAGGCCCTTTGCTTGCCACTCTCCATAGTGTATAGTAAGTCACTGGAGACGGGAGACCTACCAGAAATATGGAAGACGGCGAATGTGGTCCCAATATACAAAAAGGGCGACAGGCAAGAGGCACTGAACTACAAGTAAGTGTCCTTGACTTGTATACCATGCAAGGTGATGGAGAAGATCGTGAGAAAAAACCTGGTAACACATCTGGAGAGAAGGGACTTCGTGACAAATCGCCAACATGGGTTCAGGGAGGGTAAATCTTGCCTTACAGGCTTGATAGAATTCTACAATCAGGTGACAAAGATTAAGCAAGAAAGAGAGGGCTGGGCGGACTGCATTTTCTTGGATTGTCGGAAAGCCTTTGACACAGTACCGCTGTTACGGACCCGAGTCTAGCGTCCGAGCCCGGAGCAGTGACGACCGCACCATCTGTGGGTCAGCTCCCAAAACCCCCTCCAAATGGACGGCGCCATTAAGTGAGGACAGGAAATGCCAGCCACGAGGACCAGTTTCCAGTCCTGTTCAGCTCACAACACAGCCACTGCTGACCTCTGGTGAGGTGGTGCTCAGACAACAACACCATCTATGGAGTGGATACGTCGGGCGTTTGTGTCTGAGCCTGTAAGTGAGGTGCTTTTGTGTGTCCCTGTTATTGATGACGTGCCTGATTAGAGTCGACCTGGGACTGCTGTAATGGATGTTGGATCAGTCTACCCAAGGCAGCTGTCTCGTCACCAAGTGTTTGCTGCAGCAGCTGTGAGTCACCCCCCGGATGAACACTGTGGTGTTACCCTGCCTGTGAAGCGGCAGTTGAAGGATTGTCATACCCGGGATTGACTGGTGGAGACGCTTAACCACTGGGGTGTTGTGGAAAGGAGAGTGATCTGTGGTATCACACGAGGCTCCTGACTAGGGCGCAACCCTAGTATCGCTCGTGGAGTGGCCTAACCAGCGTCGCTGATTTGGAACCTGCCAGCTATCTGCTGGACTTGTGGTTGACGGCCTCCACGATGGTGCCCCCAGTGGAACTGTGTTTTGGCTGGCCTGTGGCCGGGGTAGACTCAAGATTCTCGAAGGATTCGTCGTGAGGCCACGAGAGCACCAAGAGCTTGGCACCGTGAACGTCCAGGGTCTTCAGAGGAAGACTACATCGTGTATTATAGTGTTTATTCCTCCCCCATGTGATAATCTTTATATTATTTATGGTGATGGTGATAATTATATTATTAAGTTTTTGCCTTTGTCTCCCTTCCCCTTTTATTTTACTTGCGTTACGGATCACATCCTTTGAAAGCCACTACTAGCTTGGGGCCGGATACCCTACCTCTAACAACATCAGAGAAAGAACCCGGTTGTGACCCGAGAGGGCCGTAACATAATTGGCATCCCCAGTGGGATCCGACCCCTTGTCAAGTATGTTTGACAGGGGTGGTGAAGTGACGTAATCCCTGTAAATAATTCCCCCTGTGTGTGACTATTAGGACGTTATACGTCCTGCGCGGTGCTCGGAGTGACTAAGTGCAATATTGTGCAGTGCGGTGCTCGCTGTGATTAAGTGCAATATTGTGAAGTGCGGTGCTCGGTGTGATTCAGTGCAATATTGTAGAGCGAGGTGTTCACTGTGATTAAGTGCAATATTGTGTAGTGCGGTGCCCGAAGTAATTACGTGCAATATTGGCAAGTGAGGCGCCAGGTGCGATAAAGTGCAATATTGACGTAGAACAGTGCTCGGTGCGTTAAGTGCTAAAGTGAAGCGGTGTGTTCAGTGCTAAGTGTTCCATCTGTGACAATGGCAGAAAAAGCGACCATCGACGATCTGGACGATGTTCAGGCTTTTCTGAACAGGGAGGACTGTCTTGCCAGATTGAAATATCTGGGCTAACAGGAACTCGTACTGGTGAGTGCCTACCTGGAGATCAAGATACGTGCCAGTGATTCCCGTGTGGAGATCTTGTCCAAGGTTCACCGGCATTTGAAGGCCGAAGAAAAACAGGAAGATGAGGCACAAGGTACAAAAGAAGGTGAGGAAATAGCTTCCACTGAAAAGGAAGATAAAGGCAGTGACATTGACAGCGATACAGGAGAGTTGAATATAAATTTACTTACAGTCAAAATGCGTGCATTAGAAATAATTCGTGAGATAGAATGGAAGAAGTTAGAAATAGAACGGGAATTAAAAGATAAAGAAATGGAGATGAAAGAAAAAGAATTGGCGATGAGGCGTTTAGAATTAGAACGAGAAAGAGAAAGAGAAGAGCGAGAAAGAGAAGAGAAACGAGAAAGAGAAGAGAAACGAGAAAGAGAAGAGCGAGAAAGAGAAGAGAGACGAGAGAGAGAAGAACGAGAAAGAGAAAGAGAAGAACGAGAAAGAGAAAGAGAAGAGCGAGAAAGGGAAGAGAAACAGCGAGAGAGAGAAGAAAAAGAAAGACAGAGACAACATGAACTAGAAGTATTGCGGTTAGGTGGTCGGAGGCCAACGACGGGAACCAGTGGTTTCGATCCGGTAAGGAACATCAAAATGGTCCCGAAGTTCAACGAGAAGGAAGTTTCGAAGTTCTTCGCAGCCTTCGAGAAAGTCGCTGCCTCTTTGTAGTGGCCAAGGGAGAATTGGGCCATCATGATACAGTCAGTCTTGACTGGGAAGGCCCAAATCGCCTACTCCACGTTATCTCTTGACGACTCCGGCGATTATGACAAGGTGAAGAAAGTGGTGCTCATGGCTTACCAGTTGGTACCTGAGGCTTACAGGCAGAAGTTCAGGAACCTGAAAAAGACCTCAGAGCACACTTTCACCGAATTCGCCACTATCAAGGAGCGACTTTTCCAGGAATGGTGTGCCTCTCGGAAGGTGGAGACCAAAGAAGACCTCGAGCAGCTCATACTGTTAGAGGACTTCAAGGATTGTTTGTCTGGAGACCTGAAGACGTACTTAGAGGAGCAGCAGGTGGAGACCTTGAGTGCGGCAGCCACCATGGCTGAGGAATACATCCTGGCGCACAGGCCTTCTGCTAAGTACGTCCCGAGGAATTACCCACGCCGGTTTGACAAACCTCGTCATGAAGAAGAAGAGAGACCCGTCCCACGAAGCGCTGAGAAGACGCCCCCAAGTACCTCTCGAAGGACTAGTCCTAGCAGTCCGAAACACCGGAGTCCGAGGAGGAATGTGGTGTGCTGGACTTGTGGGCAGAAAGGGCATGTAGCTGCTATGTGCCGAGGCCGAAGAGGTAGCGGCCCTCGTAGGGAGGTGATGTTGGTGAGCTGTGTGACACCACCAGCAGGAAGCTAGTCTACGACTACGCAGGAAGAACCACGATTGTTTTCCCCACACACTTCAAGTGGGTATGTAACGAGTGATCACACTGGTAGATCAGTTGTAGTGCTCAGAGATAGTGGAGCAGCCCAGTCCCTGATCGTGAAAAACTCGTTACCCGAGGGAGTGAGTGTGGAAGGGAGACAAAAGGTTATCCTGGTTGGGTTTCCTAGGACGCAGTACATCGCCTGCTTAGTGCCGGTACATCTCGACTCGCCTTACTTCAGCGGCACATGTGCGTTGGCAGTAGTCGATGCCTTGCCTATAGCTGGGATTGACGTGGTACTAGCCAACGACTTGGTGACAGATTGGAGAAACAATCTTCCCAAGGTCGCGGACGAGTCAGCCGGAACAGCAAGGTCTGAGGTAACAGCAGGCAGTGGTAATGTCCAGGTACAGTCAGACCCGGAATCAGGTAATATGCTTAATCCTTCCTCTCACCCGCAGATCGACAGCATTCTAGCAGAGTCTCCTGATTCTTCTCCCGACGAGGAACATACGGTTACGATGGCAGAGGCAACTGAGCATGAAGAGAGGTCTCGTGTGCAAGTACCCACGGATAACAAAGAGTCTGGAGCGAAGGCGGATGTGTACTTGCGGCATGGCAAGGTACAGCGTTCATTGAACCAGCCAGAGATTCCCCAGACGTCGGAGGTATGTGAGGTATGTGTGAAGGTTCTAGAGCCCTCTTCGGTCCAAACCAGGCTAATGGATATAGCCGGTTATGGACATTACAGGCCCAGGAAGCTTATCCCTCAGTTGACCAAATGTTTCCTAGCGGTATTTTGTTTTGTTCTCGTGTGTGTTCTCAGTAAGGACCAGTGGACGACCCGACAGATGATGGCTCCCATGAACATCGTGAAGAGGTCCCAGGGATTGGAGACGTGCACAGTGAGTGTTGCAGTCGAAGAAGGGACCTGGAAGATGATGGTAGATAAAGGAGGTACGAGATATGACATTATGAGTGACTGTTTCCGACGGGTTGACACCCCCCGCGTGATTGCTGAGCCTAGATACAGCGTTATGCGGAACGTTGGTCGACCTGACGGTGGCAGAGCGAATGCCATCTTCGATGTACGAACAGCCCCGTTGGAACTAGGTGTGAGCCTAGTAGAGGCGTATGCTGTGAGTACTGATTTAACTATCGCTGTGACTCTAAATAATCCGGCCCCTGTATTCCAGGTTCCCGTCTCCCTGAAGAACTACCGGACCGGTACTAGAAATGCCGTCTGTAACCAGCCATCAACGGTGCCACGACACAGGGAGGTGTCGAGTCGCCCCAGATCGTGTCTACACCGATCCTTACTCGAGAGATGTGAGATTATACTCCGGATTGATATCTCGATGAAGGTGTGGGAAGTTGCATCAGGCAGATCATCGTCTTCCATCTGCAAGTTTCCTTCATGCCAGAGTTGCCCAGTGGGACAGTTCTGTGGACTAGATATCCTCGCCATTCCAGTTCTTAGGGTACGTGAGTTCGTGTGGAGTTGTATCCACGTACTAATTTGGTTTGTTTTTCTTTATAGAAACCCAAACCAAATTCTTTTTGGTGGGGAGGTGTTACGGACCCGAGTCTAGCATCCGAGCTTGGAGCAGTGACGACCGCGCCATCTGTGGGTCAGCTCCCGAAACCCCCTCCAAATGGACGGCGCCATTAAGTGAGGACAGGAAATGCCAGCCACGAGGACCAGTTTCCAGTCCTGTTCAGCTCACAACACAGCCACTGCTGACCTCTGGTGAGGTGGTGCTCAGACAACAACGTCATCTATGGAGTGGATACGTCGGGCGTTTGTGTCTGAGCCTGTAAGTGAGGTGCTTTTTTGTGTCCCTGTTATTGATGACGAGCCTGATTACAGAGTCGACCTGGGACTGCTGTAATGGAATTTGGATCAGTCTACCCAAGGCAGCCGTCTCGTCACCAAGTGTTTGCTGCAGCAGCTGTGAGTCGCCCCCCGGATGAACACTGTGGTGTTACCGTGCCTGTGAAGCAGCAGTTGAAGGATTGTCATACCCGGGACTGACTGGTGGAGAAGCTTAACCACTGGGGTGTTGTGGAAAGGAGAGTGATCTGTGGTATCACACGAGGCTCCTGACTAGGGCGCGACCCTAGTATCGCTCGTGGAGTGGCCTAACCAGCGTCGCTGATTTGGAACCTGCCAGCTATCTGCTGGACTTGTGGTTGACGGCCTCCACGACGGTGCCCCCAGTGGAACTGTGTTTTGGCTGGCCTGTGGCCGGGGTAGACTCAAGATTCTCGAAGGATTCGTCGTGAGGCCACGAGAGCACCAAGAGCTTGGCACCGTGAACATCCAGGGTCTTCAGAGGAAGACTACATCGTGTATTATAGTGTTTATTCCTCCCCTTGTGATAATCTTTATATTATTTATGGTGATGGTGATAATTATATTATTAAGTTTTAGCCTTTGTCTCCCTTCCCCCTTTTATTTTACTTGCGTTACGGATCACATCCCTTGAAAGCCACTACTAGCTTGGGGCCGGATACCCTACCTCTAACAACATCAGAATAAGAACCCAGTTGTGACCCGAGAGGGCCGTAACAACCGCATAAGAGATTGGTACATAAGCTGGAGAGAAAGGCAGGTGTAGCTGGAAAGGTGCTCAAGTGGATAAGGGAGTAACTAAGCAATAGGAAGCAGAGAGTTACGGTGAGACCTCCGATTGGCGTGAAGTCACCAGTGGAGTTCCACAGGGCTCTGTACTCGGTCCTATCTTGTTCCTGATATATGTAAATGATCTCCCGGAGGGTATCGATTCATTTCTCTCAATGTTTGCGGACGACGCTAAAATTATGAGAAGGATGAAAACAGAAGAGGACTGTTTGAGGTTTCAAGAAGACCTAGAGAAGCTGAAGGAATGGTCGAACAAATGGTTGTTAGAGTTTAACCAAACCAAATGTAATGTAATGAAGATAGTTGTAGGGAGCAGGAGGCCAGATACAAGGTATCATCTGGGAGAGGAAATTCTTCAGGAGTCAGAGAAGGAAAAAGACTTGGGGGTTGATATCATGCCAGGCATCTCTCCTGCAGCACATATCAAGAGGATAACATCAGCGGCATATGCCAGGCTGGCCAACATACGAACGGCATTCAGAAACTTGTGTAAAGAATCATTCAGAACTTTGTATACCACATATGTCAGGCCAATCCTGGAGTATACAGCCCCAGCATGGAGTCCATATCTAGTCAAGGATAAGACTAAACTGGAAAAGGTTCAAAGGTTTGCCACCAGACTAGTACCCGAGCTGAGAGGTATGAGCTACGAGGAGAGACTACGGGAGTTAAACCTCACTTCGCTGGAAGACAGAAGAGTTAGGGGGGACATGATCACCACATTCAAGATTCTGAAGAGAATTGATAGGGTAGATAAAGACAGTGTTTTTAACACAAAGGGAACACGCACAAGGGCACACAGGTGGAAACTGAGTGCCCAAATGAGCCACAGAGATATTAGAAAGAACTTTTTTAGTGTCAGAGTGGTTGACAAATGAAATGCATTAGGAAGTGATGTGGTGGAGGCTGACTCCATACACAGTTTCAAGTGTAGATATAATACAGCCCAATAGGCTCAGGAATCTGTACACCTGTTGATTGACGGTTGAGAGGCAGGACCAAAGAGCCAGAGCTCAACCCCCGCAAACACAGCTAGGTGAGTACAACTAGGTGAGTACACACACCCACACACACACACACACACACACAAATCAACGAACCACATCACAGAAGAGCCACGTCTTTAACCCAACGCTTTATGAAGATACAAAACTTTGCATCACAAACAGTCATATTTAGGCAAATCACAGCCACAGCTCTCCTTAGCGTCCTGGGAATGATGCCGGCGCCAGGAGCTCCTTGCAGGCCACTTACCCTAGAGCAACCAGCCCTTTAAGGGGCAGCCGAGCAAGAAGAGAAGCAGAAGCAGTTTGATGGAAACGCTTCAGGAACTTTAGCGTCTACAAATAAAGACCGGAACTCATGCAGGAAGAGCAGCAGCAGGAGGAGGATCAGCAGCAACAGGAAGAGAAGGAGCAGCAGAAACAGCAGCAGCAGCAGTAGCAGCAGCAACAGCAGCAGCAGCAGCACCAGCAGTAGAAGCAGCAACAGCAGCAGCAGTAGCAACAGCAGCAGGAGCAGCAGCAGTAGACGTAGTAGCAGCAGCAGCAGCAGTAGAAGCAGCAACAGCAGCAGCAGTAGCAACAGCAGCAGCAGCAGTAGCAACAGCAGCAGCAGCAGCAACAGCAGCAGCAGCATCAGCAGAAGCAGCAGCAGCAGTAGAAGTAGCAACAGCAGTAGAAGTAGCAGCAGCAGCAGCAGCAGCAGTAGAAGTAGCAACAGCAGCAGCAGTAGAAGTAGCAGCAGCAGCAGCAGTAGAAGTAGCAACAACAGCAGCAGTAGAAGTAGCAGCAGCAGCAGCAGCAGTAGAAGTAGCAACAGCAGCAGCAGTAGAAGTAGCAGCAGCAGCAGCAGCAGCAGTAGAAGTAGCAACAGCAGCAACAGTAGAAGTAGCAGCAGCAGCAGCAGCAGCAGCAGTAGAAGTAGCAACAGCAGCAGCAGTAGAAGTAGCAGCAGCAGTAGAAGTAGCAACAGCAGCAGCAGTAGAAGTAGCAGCAGCAGCAGTAGAAGTAGCAGCAGCAGTAGAAGTAGCAACAGCAGCAGCAGCAGCAGCAGTAGAAGTAGCAACAGCAGCAGCAGCAGTAGAAGTAGCAGCAGCAGCAGCAGTAGAAGTAGCAACAGCAGCAGCAGCAGCAGTAGAAGTAGCAACAGCAGCAGCAGCAGCAGTAGAAGTAGCAACAGCAGCAGCAGTAGAATTAGCAACAGCAGCAGCAGTAGAAGTAGCAGCAACATCAGCAGCAGTAGAAGTAGCAGCAGCAGTAGAAGTAGCAACAGCAGCAGCAGTAGAAGTAGCAGCAGCAGTAGAAGTAGCAACAGCAGCAGCAGTAGAAGTAGCAACAGCAGCAGCAGCAGCAGCAGTAGAAGTAGCAACAGCAGCAGCAGTAGAAGTAGCAGCAGCAGCAGCAGTAGAAGTAGCAGCAGCAGCAGCAGTAGAAGTAGCAACAGCAGCAGCAGTAGGAGTAGCAACAGCAGCAGCAGTAGAAGTAGCAGCAACAGCAGCAGTAGAAGTAGCAACAGCAGCAGCAGTAGAAGTAGCAACAGCAGCAGCAGCAGCAGCAGCAGTAGAAGTAGCAACAGCAGCAGCAGTAGAAGTAGCAGCAGCAGCAGCAGTAGAAGTAGCAACAGCAGCAGCAGTAGAAGTAGCAACAGCAGCAGCAGTAGAAGTAGCAACATCAGCAGTAGAAGTAGCAACAGCAGCTGCAGTAGAAGTAGTAACAGCAGCAGCAGCAGCAGCAGTAGAAGTAGCAACAGCAGCAGCAGTAGAAGTAGCAGCAGCAGCAGCAGCAGTAGCAGCAGCAGCAGCAGCAGCAGTAGTAGAAGAAGCAACAGCAACAATTGCATTAGCAATTACTGGTGAGAGAAGGAGCGTGCGCTGTTTATATTTATGCATTCACAGTAAAGGGGTGAAAGTTATGTGGTAGTGTCGACGGGAATTGTATATGTGTGTGTATGTGTAAGTTTGTAGCTTCCTCTTACATACCAGCGTAAGTATGAAGCATAATAATACAAAATCACTCACATGTATGCATTAATATATTTTTTTTTTTTGAGATATATACAAGAGTTATTACATTCTTGTACAGCCACTAGTACGCGTAGCGTTTCGGGCAGGTCCCTGGAATACGATCCCCGCCGCGAAGAATCGTTGTTACAACCAAGTACACATATTACTGTTGCGTTAATTATAGTACGTATACATCATTATAATATATATACATCATTATAATACATATCTTAAGAAGCACATCAACAAACTGGAAAAGGTGCAAAGACATGATACTAAATGGCTCCCAGAACTGAAGGGCAAGAGTTACGAGGAGAGGTTAGCGGCATTAAGTATGCCAAAACTAGAAGACAGAAGAAAAAGAGGTGATATGATCACTACATACAAAATAGTAACAGGAATTGATAAAATCGATAGGGAAGATTTCCTGAGACCTGGAACTTTAAGAACAAGAGGTCATAGATTTAAACCAGCTAAACACAGATGCCGAAGAAATATAAGAAAATTCACTTTCGCAAACAGAGTGGTAGACGGTTGGAACAAGTTAGGTGAGAAGGTGGTGGAGGCCAAGACCGCCAGTAGTTTCAAAGCGTTATATGACAAAGAGTGCTAGGAAAACGGGACACCACGAGCTCTCCTCCTGTAACTACACTTAGGTAATTACATGCACACACCAAGATCTAGGCAGAAACATATGGTCTGACTTTCTTGCACCCTGACGACCCTGTTTACCTAGCTGTAAATAGGTACCTGGAAGTCAGACAGCTGCTGCGGGCTGGTTTCTGTGTGTGTGTGTGTGTGTGTGTACTTACCTATTTGTACTCACCTAGTTGTGTTTGCAGGGTTTGAGCTCTGGCTCTTTGGTCCCGCCTCTCGACCGTCAATCAACAAGTGATTGTAGCAGTAGAAGTGATTCCTGAGCCTATTGGGCTCTATCATATCTACACTTGAAACTGTGTATGAAGTCCGCCTCCACCACATCACTTCCTAATGCATTCCATTTGTCAACCACACTGACACTAAAAAAAGTTCTTTCTAATATATCTGTGGCTCATTTGGGCACTCAGTTTCCACCTGTGTCCCCTTGTGCGTATCCCCCTGGGGTTAAATAGCCTGTCTTTATTTACACTATCAATTCCTTTCAGAATCTTGAATGTGGTGATCATGTTCCCCCTAACTCTTCTGTCTTCCAGCGAAGTGAGGTTTAATTCCCATAGTCTCTCCTCGTAGCTCATACCTCTCAACTCGGGTACTAGTCTGGTGGCAAACCTTTGAACCTTTTCCAGTTTAGTCTTATCCTTGACTAGATGTGGACTCCAAGCTGGAGCTGCATACTCCAGAATTAACCTGACATATGTGGTATACAAAGTTCTAAATGATTCTTTACACAAATTTCTGAATGCCGTTCGTATGTTGGCCAGCCTGGCATATGCCGCTGATGTCATCCTCTTGATATATGCTGCAGGAGACAGGTCTGGCATGATATCAACCCCCAAGTCTTTTTCTTTCTCTGACTCCTGAAGAATTTCCTCTCCCAGATGATACCTTGTGTCTGGCCTCCTGCTCCCTACACCTATCTTCATTACATTACATTTGGTTGGGTTAAACTCTAACAACTATTTGTTCGACCATTCCTTCAGCCTGTCTAGGTCTTCTTGAAGCCTCAAACAGTCCACTTCTGTTTTAATCCTTCTCATAATTTTGGCATCGTCCGCAAACATTGAGAGAAATGAATCGATACCCTCCAGGAGATCATTTACATATATCAGAAACAAGATAGGACCAAGTACAGAGCCCTGTGGGTTTCACAGGTGACTTCACGCCAATCGGAGGTCTCACCCCTCTCCGTAACTCTCTGTTTCCTATTGCTTAGGGACTCCCTTATCCACTGGAGCACCTTACCAGCTACACCTCCCTGTCTCTCCAGCTTATGTACCAGCCTCTTATGTGGTACTGTGTCAAAGGCTTTCCGACAATCCAAGAAAATGCAGTCTGCCCAGCCCTCTCTTTCTTGCTTAATCTTTGTCACCTGGTCATAGAATTCTATTAAGCCAGACAGGCATGATTTACTCTCCCTGAACCCATGTTGGCGATTTGTCACGAAGTCCCTTCTCTCTGGATGTGTTACCAGGTTTTTTCTCACGATCTTCTCCATCACCTTGCATGGTATACAAGTCAAGGACACTGGCCTGTAGTTCAGTGCCTCTTGCCTGTCGCCCTTTCTGTATATTGGGACCACATTCACCGTCTTCCATATTTCTGGTAAGTCTCCCGTCTCCAGTGACCTACTATACACTATGGAAAGTGGCAAGCAAAGTGACTCTGCACACTCTTTCAGTACCCATGGTGAGATCCTGTCTGGACCAACAGCCTTTCTAACAGCCTTTCAGAGTTCGTAATTTCGAACTCTTCCATGGCCGCCTGGTTTATCTCCCTTTCTTCTAGCTCAGTGACCTCACCTTGTTCTATTGTGAATACCTCCTGGAACCTCTTGTTGAGTTCTTTACCCACCTCTTTTGCATTCTCTGTATACCTGTCCTCGCCTGTTTTAAGTTTCACTACCTGTTCTTTCACTCTTGCGAAAGAACAAGGTAGTCTTCTGATGTGACTGTGGAGTAGCTTTGGTTCGGTCTTGGCTTTTTTTGCTATATCATTTTCATAACTTTTCTCTGCTTCTCTTCTCACCCTGACATACTCATTCCTGGTTCTCTGGTATCTCTTTCTGCTTTCCGGTGTTCTGTTATTCCGGAAGTTTCTCCATGCTCTTTTGTTCAGTTTCTTTGCTTCCATACATGCCCTATTATACCATGGATTCTTCTTTTGCTTCTCGGATTTTTCCTTTTGGTCTGGAATGTATCTATTTACTGCCTCCTGACTCTTTTGGGTGACATAGTCCATCATCTCTTGTACAGATTTAGCTCTGAGGTCTGTGTCCCAAGGTATTTCCCGTAGGATGCTTCTCATCTCATAATTTCCCTTTCGGTATGCCAACGTTTTGTTTCCTAGTTCTTTTTTGGCGGAGATAATTGCTAGTTCTACCAAGTACTTAAAGTTCAAAACACTGTGATCACTCATTCCCAAGGGTGCTTCCATCTTGACTTCCCTTATATTCCACTCATTTAGGGAAAATATCAAATCAAGCATTGCTGGTTCATCTTCTCCTCTCATTCTTGTTGGTTCCTTGATGTGCTGACTTAGAAAGTTTCTTGTTGCCACGTCCAGCAGCTTAGCTCTCCATGTTTCTGGTCCCCCATGCGGGTCTCTGTTCTCCCAATCTATCTTCCTATGGTTGAAGTCTCCCATGATTAGTAGTCCAGATCCATTCCTGCTAGCAACAGAAACTGCTCTCTCTATTATGTTAATGGTGGCCATGTTGTTTCTATCATATTCCTGTCTGGGTCTTCTGTCATTTGGTGGTGCATTATATATATGACTACGACTATAATTTTTTGCTCTCCAGTTGTTATTGTACCTGTTATGTAGTCACTGAAACCCTCACATCCCTGAACAGCCATCTCCTGAAAATCCCAGCCTTTTCTTACCAGCAGGGCTACACCACCACCACCTCTTCCTTCTCTCTCTTTCCTCATAACATAATAGTCCTGTGTGAACACTGCATTTGTTATGGTTTTCGTCAGCTTTGTTTCTGTGAGAACTATTATGTCTGGGTCTTCCTCTAGTACCCATTCTCCAAGTTCATTGGCTTTATTTGTTATTCCATCTATGTTAGTGTACCTTGCCTTGAGGCTCACATTCTTCTGTCCCTTCTTAAATCTCCTCCTTGGTGAGTGTTCTGCTGGTGGGGGAAGCTGTTCCATGGGTGTGAGGATTTGTGAGGTGGATAACAGGGTTGCAAAGGATACTGGGGTGAGGGGGGGAGTCAAGTGAAGGGGGAGGGACAGGGAGGGTATGGGGTGAAAGAGGATTGAGGACAGGAAGGAAAGGGGGGGGGAGGGGGGACTGGGCGGGAGGAGGGGAGGGTAGAAGGGTGGAGATTGGGTGTGGGGGGAGGGAGATTTGGCTGGGTATTTGAGTGGGGGCAGGGAGGGTTTGGGGTAGGGGGATTTCTATGCAGACGACCGTTGTGGGGTTGCTCTCCTCGCTGGTGTTACTGGGTAGCTGATTGTGGGTTCCCCCCTCGCCTCTGGGGGTGATATGTTGGGAGTGGTTGCTTCCTGGTTTTCCCCTCTCGCCCTGCGCTTCTTCCTTGCTTCTGCTGCCATGGCCCTCTCCTCCCTCGTCATGTCCCTCTGGAGGAATACTGTTTTTAATTCTCCCACATGTTGCAGGAGACTTTTCTTTGTCAGAATCATCTCCTTTGTGTTCTCGTTTGCAAACACTATCTTTAACACACGGTCTCTGTATTTTTTGTACCAGCCTAGCCTGAAAACCTTCTCAATGCTATGCTCAGCCCCTTCCATGTCTAGTGCCTTAAATATTTCATTCACTGCAGCTTTGTCCTTATCATTCCACTCTTTCCTATTAGAGCCTTCCTGCTCTTTAATACCCACAGCTACCACTGATCTTTTCCTTTCCAGCAGCTGGGTAGTGGAGCGTGCCGCTTCCTGTGAGGTGGCTGCTTTCATGGCTACCTCCATCACTGCAGATATTACTTCAGATTTTTTTTAAGCATTTCTGCAAATGTTGTTTTTATTGTGGCATTCTCTCCCAAAATATATTACCATTTTCTCCCTGGGTGGTTATCTGAGTCTCAGCATCGATACTGTTGTCTTTGAGGGCTCTAATCACCTCCTTTGCTGCTGTCAGCTCTCTTTTTAGGTTGCTTATTTCATTCTTCATTTCCTGCATCTCACTCTTGATGGCCTCCAGAAACTGGGTGAACATTTTCTTCATTTCGTCACCTGGACTTTTTCCTGTTCCCCTGTTACCTCTGGCTGTCATGTTTGACACTGTTCCTAGTTTTGCCGTGATAGGATTTGTCAGAAGAGAGAGAGAGAGAGAGAGTGAGAAAGAGAGAGAGAGAGAGAGTGAGAGAGAGAGAGAGAGAGAGAGAGAGAGAGAGAGAGAGAGAGAGAGAGAGAGAGAGAGAGAGAGAGAGAGAGAGAGAGAGAGAGAGAGAGAGAGAGAGATATGGAGAGAGAGAGAGGAGAGTGTGTGTAAGGGGGATGCGGGGGACTAGGGGGGTAGGGGGGCAGAGATGGCGACCAGGTGTGTGTGTGTGTACGTGTAGTCAGTGGTAGGGGGAAGAGGGAGGGGAGAGTGCGATGGGGGTTAAGAGGAGGTGGGTGAGGTGTTGTCTTCAAAATCCGGCTGGGGGTTTAGTGGCTTATCTGGGTTTCCAGTGAGCTCACAGTTGCTGTCCCTATTACCTGACTACCACTTACGATTTTATTGTTGAATGGAATGCATTAGCTTCTATGATATGATATTATATAAACCTTGCACACTGTTGGAGACTTATGAGAGACACTTACCAGCCAGCCCCCGGCAAACACTCTAGGCAAATAGACGTGGTTTCGTCAGTAATCGGTGAGGTCTTCAGGTCTCCCCTTACGTCCCAGCTGATGCGACTGATGATGCCTCAAGAAGACTATCTTCACTAGCTATCTTCTCTAAATTCACTAAGATATTTCACAACGGGATGTGATCAATGTGTTACATTACAATGTCACTGTTCGATTTACACTGTCCCAATTCTCACTGCACAGTGCACCCACTCTCACACACACCCACAGTGTGTGTGTGTGTGTGTGTGTGTGTGTGTGTGTGTGTGTGTGTGTGTGTGTGTGTGTGTGTGTGTGTGTATGTGTGCGTGTGTGTATGTGTGTGTGTGTGTGTGTGAACTCACCTAGTTGTGTTTGCGGGGATTGAGCTCTGGCTCTTTGGTTCCGCCTCTCAACCGTCAATCAACAGGTGTACAGATTCCTGAGCCTATCGGGCTCTATCATATCTACACTTTAAACTGTGTATGAAGTCAGCCTCCACCACATCACCCCCTAATGCATTCCATTTGTCAACCACTCTGACACTAAAAAAGTTCTTTCTAATATCTGTGTGGCTCATTTGGGCACTCAGTTTCCACCTGTGTCACCTTGTGCGTGTTCCCCTTGTGTTAAATAGACTGTCTTTATCTACCCTATCAATTCCCTTCAGAATCTTGAATGTGGTGATCATGTCCCCATTACTCTTCTGTCTTCCAGCGAAGTGAGGTTTAATTCCCGTAGTCTCTCCTCGTAGCTCATACCTCTCAGCTCGGGTACTAGTCTGGTGGCAAACCTTTGAACCTTTTCCAGTTTAGTCTTATCCTTGACTAGATATGGACTCCATGCTGGGGCTGCATACTCCAGGATTGGCCTGACATATGTGGTATACAAAGTTCTGAATGATTCATTACACAAGTTTCTGAATGCCGTTCGTATGTTGGCCAGCCTGGCATATGCCGCTGATGTTATCCACTTGATATGTGCTGCAGGAGACAGGTCTGGCGTGATATCAACCCCCAAGTCTTTTTCTTTCTCTGAAACCTGAAGAATTTCCTCTCCCAGATGATACCTTGTATCTAGCCTCCTGCTCCCAACACCTATCTTCATTACATTACATTTGGTTGGGTTAAACTCTAACAACCATTTGTTCGACCATTCCTTCAGCTTGTCTAGGTCTTCTTGAAGCCTCAAACAGTCCTTTTCTATATTTAATGCTTCTCATAATTTTAGCATCGTCCGCAAACATTGAGAGAAATGAATCGATACACTCTGAGCCCTGTGGGACTCCACTGGTGACTTCACGCCACTCGGAGGTCTCACCCCTCACCGTAACTCTCTGCTTCCTATTGCTTAGATACTCCCTCATCCACTGGAGCACCTTACCAGCTACACCTGCCTGTTTCTCCAGCTTATGTACCAGCCTCTTATGCGGTACTGTGTCAAAGGCTTTCTGACAATCCAAGAAAATGCAGTCCGCCCAGCCCTCTCTTTCTTGCTTAATCTTTGTCACCTGATCGTAGAATTCTATCAAGCCTGTAAGGCAAGATTTACCCTCCCTGAACCCATGTTGGCGATTTGTCACGAAGTCCCTTCTCTCCAGATGTGTTACCAGGTTTTTTCTCACGATCTTCTCCATCACCTTGCATGGTATACAAGTCAAGGACACTGGCCTGTAGTTCAGTGCCTCTTGCCTGTCGCCCTTTTTGTATATTGGGACCACATTCGCCGTCTTCCATATTTCTGGTAGGTCTCCCGTCTCCAGTGACTTACTATACTCTATGGAGAGTGGCAAGCAAAGTGCCTCTGCACATTCTTTCAAGTATCCATGGTGAGATCCCATCTGGACCAACAGCCTTTCTAACATCCAGATCCAGCAGGTGTCTCTTGACCTCCTCTCCCGTAATTTCGAACTCCTCCAAGGCCCCCTGGTTTATCTCCCTTTGTCCTAGCACAGTGACCTCACCTTGTTCTATTGTGAAGACATTCTGGGATCTCATGTTGAGTTCTTCACACACCTCTCTGTCATTCTCTGTATACCTGTCATCGCCTGTTCGAAGTTTCAATACCTGTTCATTCACTGTTGTTTTCCTTCTGATGTGACTGGAGTAGCTTTGGTTCGGCCTTGGCTTTGTTTGCTACATCATTCTCAAAACTTTTCTCTGCTTCTCTTCTCACCCTGATGTACTCATTCCTGGTTCTCTGGTATCTCTCTCTGCTTTCTGGTGTTCTGTTATTCCGGTAGTTCCTCCACGCCCTTTTGTTCAGTTTCTTCGCTTCCATACATGCCCTATTATACCATGGATTCTTCTGTTGCTTCTCGGATTTTTCCCTTTGGGCCGGGATGAACCTGTTTACTGCCTCCTGACACTTTTGGGTAACATAGTCCATCATACCCTGTACAGACTTATCTCTGAGGTCTGTGTCCCAAGGTATTTCACTTAGGAAACTTCTCATCTGTTCATAATTTTCCTTTCGGTATGCCAGCCTTTTGATTCCTAGTTCTTTTTTTGGGGAGATAAGTCCTAGCTCTACCAAGTTCTCAAAGTTCAATACACTGTGATCACTCATTCCCAAGGGCGCTTCCATCTTAACTTCCCTTATATCTCACTCATTTAGGGTAAATATCAAATCAAGCATTGCTGGTTCATCTTCTCCTCTCATTTGTGTTGGTTCTTTGTTGTGCTGGCTTAGAAAGTTTCTTGTTGCCACGTCCAGCAGCTTAGCTCTCCATGTTTCTGGTCCTCCATGCAGGTCTCTGTTCTTCCAATCTATCTTCCCATGGTTGAAGTCTCCCATAATTAGTAGTCCAGATCCATTCCTGCTAGCAACAGAAGCTGCTCTTTCTATTATGTTAATAGCGACTATAATTTTTTTCCCTCCATTTGTTACGGTACCTGCTATGTAGTCACTGAAACCTTCACAGCCCTGAATATCCATCTCCTCAAAATCCCAACCTTTTCTTACCAGCAGAGCTACACCACCCCCACCTCGTGATCTTTATTTCTGTGAGGGCTATTATGTCTGGGTTTTCCTCTAGTACCCGTTCTCCAAGCTCATTTGCTTTATTTGTAATTCCATCTATGTGAGTATACATCGCTTTGAGGCTCACTTTCTTCTGTCCCTTCTCAGATCGCCTCCTTGGTGAGTGTTCTGCTGGTGGGGGAGGCTGTTCCATGGGTGTGAGGACCTGTGAGGTGGATAACAGGGTCTCAGAGGATACTGGGATGAGGGGCGGGGGATCCAGTGAAGGGGGAGGGACAGGGAGGGTATGGGGTGAAAGGGGAGGGAGGACAGGAAGGAAAGGGGGGGAGGGAGTACTCAGGAGGAGGGGAGGGGTAGAAGGGTGGGGATTGGGTGTGGGGGGGAGGGAGATTTGGCTGAACATTTGAGTGGGGGCTGGGAGGGTTTGGGGTAGGGGGGGTTTTCTATGCAGAGGAGGGAGGCGGGGTTGTCCTCCCTTCTGGTGTTATTGGGTAGCTTGTTGTGGGTTCCCCCCTCGCTTCTGGGGGTGTTGTGTTGGGAGCTGTGACTTCCTGGTTTTCCCCTCTAGCCCTGCGCCTCTTCCTTACTTCTGCCGCCACGGCTCTCTCCTCCCTTGTCATGTCTTTCTGGAGGAATACATTTTTCAATTTTCCCACGTTTTTCAGGGAGCTCTTCCTTGATAGGATCTTCTCCTTTGTGCTCTCGTTGGCAAACACTATCTTTGTCATTCGGACTCGGTCTTTGTTGTACCAACCTAGCCTGAAAACCTTCTTAATGCTATGCTCAGCCCCTTCCATGTCTAGTGCCTTTTGTACTTCATTCACTGCTGCTTTGTCCTTGTCATTCCACTTTGTCCTATTAGAGCCTTCCTGCTCTTTAATACCCACAGCAACCACTGATCTGTTCCTTTCCAGCAGTTGGCTAGTGGAGCGTGCCGCCTCCTGTGAGGTGGCTGCTTTCATGGCCACCTCCATCACTGCAGTCATTACTTCAGAGTTATTTTTTTTTAGTATTTCCGCAAATGTTGCTTTTATTGTGGCATTCTCATCCAAAAAACTATTACCACCTTCTCCCTGGATGGTTTTCTGATTCTCAGCCTCGATACCATTCTCTTTGAGGGCTCTAATCTCCTCCTTTGCTGCTGTCAGCTCTCTTTTCAGGTTGCTTATTTCGTTCTTCATTTCCTGCATCATTTCTTGCATCTCACTCTTGATGTCCTCCAGAAACTGGGCGAACATTTTCTTCATTTCGTCACCTTGGCTCTTCCCTGTTCCCCTGGTACCTCTGGCTGCCATGCTCGACCCTGTTCCTATAGTTGTCGTGATAGGATTTGTCAGGAGGGCAGAGCGGGATGGGGGAGGGAGAGAGAGAGAGGAAGAGAGTCAGAGAGAAAGAGAGAGAGAGAAAGGGAGTGATAAAGGGAGAGATAAATTTTTCCAACCCTTCCACTGAAGTGAGCAGAAAGTAGAAGGGGTGGGGGGGGGAGGAGATGGAGAGAGAGAGGCAGGAGGGAGAGAGAGGAGAGGGAGAGAGATGGAGAGGGAGAGAGATGGAGAGGGAGAGAGTGGGTGAGGGAGAGAACGGGTGAGGGAGAGAGGGGGGAGGTGTGTGTGTATATGTGTGTATATGTGTGTATGTGTGTGTGTGTGTGTGTGTGTGTGTGTGTGTGTGTGTGTGTGTGTGTGTGTGTGTGTGTGTGTGTGTGTGTGTGTGTGTGGGCAGAGAGGGAGGGGGAAGGAAAAAGAGAGAGAGAGAGAGAGAGAGCAGGAGAGAGATAGTGGGAGAGATAGAGAGTGGGGGAGAGAGAGAGAGTGGGAGAGAGGGAGTGGGAGAGGGAGAGAGGGGGAGAGAGTGGGGAGGGGAAGAGTGTGTGTATGGGCGATGCGGGGGACTGGGGGTGGGGGGGCGGAGATGGCGACCAGGTCAGGTCAGGTCAGACCTCCCCCCCAACTTGACCCCCACAGGAGATCAAGTGGGGGGGGGGATAGTAAGGTCCTGATCCCAGGTGTTAATGCCTTTTCCCCTGACTGAACGATTGTGTGTGTGTGTGTGTGTGTGTGCGTGTGTGCGTGTGTGTGTGTGTCTGTTTTAGCATGTGCACACTTGTGTGCGTGTATACGTACGTGGGCGGGCGTGTTCGTATGTGTCAAGATATCCCTTATGCGTTACCTCTGCCTAAATGAGCCACCCTGAGATTTTTAAATATATATGATATCCTGAACAAGAATTTGATAATATTTTAGCTCAATCTGTACACCTGATTAATTGACCAGAGAGGGGGTACATACCAGACTCCTCCCGCTCACACAACCAGATGAGTAAGGACGATGTATGATGACGATGGTTATCCGTCGTTGTCTCCCACTAGGTGATTCACTAAGTGCTGGTAGATTGATGAGGTCGGTTCTTCTCTGTCTACACAAAGCTCTGGAGTCAGTCACTGTATCGTTGTGTGACAGTTCACTAATTCACTGTACCACTGATCACAGTCACCACTCAACAACACAATCAGGTAGTTCCACGGCGGGGCGTCCCACCCGGTCAGGTCACACACTTACATGCACCGGTGATGCCACTAGCTCCACTTTGGTTTCTTCGCCAAATCTTCGCACTATCGCTAGCGATATGACTATGCTACGTTGCACCCTGATAGCTACACACTGTGAGAGGCCAAATACTATGATCTAGCCTCTATACTCCTTCAATGTCCCAAGAAATTGACGAATTTCCGGGGACCTCACTAATCGTGTGTGTCTCCTACCATCTCCCGGCCTACCATCTCCGGAATGTGTACTCACCTAGTTGTACTCACCTAGTTGTGTTTGCGGGGGTTGAGCTCTGGCTCTTTGGTCCCGCCTTTCAACCGTCAATCAACAGGTGTACAGATTCCTGAGCCTATCGGGCTCTATCATATCTACACTTGAAACTGTGTACGGAGTCAGCTTCCACCACATCACTTCCTAATGCATTCCATTTGTCAACCACTCTGACACTAAAAAAGTTCTTTCTAATATCTCTGTGGCTCATTTGGGCACTCAGTTTCCACCTGTGTCCCCTTATGCGTGTTCCCCTTGTGTTAAATAGACTGTCTTTATCTACCCTATCAATTACCCTTCAGAACCTTGAATGTGGTGATCATGTCCCCCCTAACTCTTCTGTCTTCCAGCGAAGTGAGGTTTAATTCTCGTAGTCTCTCCTCGTAGCTCATACCTCTCAGCTCGGGTACTAGTCTGGTGGCAAACCTTTGAACCTTTTCCAGTTTAGTCTTATCCTTGACTAGATATGGACTCCATGCTGGGGCTGCATACTCCAGGATTGGCCTGACATATGTGGTATACAAAGTTCTGAATGATTCTTTACACAAGTTTCTGAATGCCGTTCGTATGTTGGCCAGCCTGGCATATGCCGCTGATGTTTTCTGCTTTATATGTGCTGCAGGAGACACGTCTGGCGTGATATCAACTCCCAAATCTTTTTCTTTCTCTGACTCCTGAAGAATTTCTTCTCCCAGATGATACCTTGTATCTGGCCTCCTGCTCCCTACACCTATCTTCATTACATTACATTTGGTTGGGTTAAACTCTAACAACCATTTGTTCGACCATTCCTTCAGCTTGTCTAGGTCTTCTTGAAGTCTCAAACAGTCCTCTTCTGTTTTAATCCTTCACATAATTTTAGCATCGTCCGCAAACATTGAGAGAAATGAATCGATACCCTCTGGGAGATCATTTACATATATCAGAAACAAGATAGGACCGAGTACAGAGCCCTGTGGGACTCCACTGGTGACTTCACGCCAATCGGAGGTCTCACCCCTCACCGTAACTCTTTGCTTCCTATTGCTTAGATACTCCCTTATCCACTGGAGCACCTTACCAGCTACACCTGCCTGTCTCTCCAGCTTATGTACCAGCCTCTTATGCGGTACTGTGTCAAAGGCTTTCCGACAATCCAAGAAAATGCAGTCCGCCCAGCCCTCTCTTTCTTGCTTAATCTTTGTCACCTGGTCATAGAATTCTATTAAGCCAGACAGGCATGATTTACTCTCCCTGAACCCATGTTGGCGATTTGTCACGAAGTCCCTTCTCTCTGGATGTGTTACCAGGTTTTTTCTCACGATCTTCTCCATCACCTTGCATGGTATACAAGTGAAGGACACTGGCCTGTAGTTCAGTGCCTCTTGCCTGTCGCCCTTTTTTTGTATATTGGGACCACATTCGCCGTCTTCCATATTTCTGGTAGGTCTCCCGTCTCCAGTGACTTTCTATACACTATGGAGAGTGGCAAGCAAAGTGCCTCTGCACACTCTTTCAGTATCCATTATGAGATCCCATCTGGACCAACAGCCTTTCTAACATCCAGATCCAGCAGGTGTGTGTGTGTGTGTGTGTGTGTGTGTGTGTGTGTGTGTGTGTGTGTGTGTGTGTGTGTGTGTGTGTGTGTGTGTGTGTGTGTGTGTTAGAGAAAAATATATTTAATAGACATACTTGAGGCAAAATAGGTTGGTTAGAAAGGTAGGGTCCAATAGCAAATTGCTCTATTCTGCAGACACAAATAGTAAATACACACGTAACTTCTGATTGAAAGTTGAAAGGCCGGACAAAAGAGCCGATGCCCAACCCAGGTGAGAACAATTAAGTGAGACTATTAGGTGAGTACACACACATATATAAACAAACACACATAAAAACATACACTCTCACACAAACAGATAACCACACACTATCCAGTATTTACTCAGTGAAACCACCAAATTCACCGCGCTACTAAGCCTTTGAATTCTCCATCAACATATATATAATTCTTTTAACTGTGCCATGTCTGAGGGATCCAGTTGCATGTCTCTTCTTCTCTGTCTCCACATATCTCTCCTCCATCCCCGTGATTGAACTGAACTCTACAAACGCTTCAAACCGTCATCCTCCCTCTTCTTATTTGTCTAACATTACCCTTCCAGACTTTGAACACTCTCTCTCTCTCTCTCTCTCTCTCTCTCTCTCTCTCTCTCTCTCTCTCTCTCTCTCTCTCTCTCTGTCTCTCTCTCTCTCGTAGAGGGAGGGACAGAGAGAGAGCTTAGAGGGAGAGATAGAGGGATTTTAGAGGGAGGGAGAGAGATAGAGGGAGAAAGCTAGGGAGTTTCTCCCTTGCTTTCAAACATCTATGACTACTGTAAAGCTATCAACCTTATTTATCAAATTTAATTAACTCATAAAAACATAATATTTCAAGTCTTTCATCCAAACATCCACCTCCCACGTGTTCCTTAAACAACTTTCTTCATTGTCTCTTGTTCCCAAACATCTTCCTTCCTTGTCTCTTGTTCCCAAACATCTTCCTTCCTTGTCTCTTGTTCCCAAACAAATCACTTCCTTTTCAAGCATAATATGTAAAAAACATAATTTTAATAGTTTTAAAACACTTACCAACATCTCCTTCCCCATCTTCCAAACATCTTTCTTCATCTCTCGCACTCAAAAACCTCATAATCCCTCCCCTCTCTCCTAAACAGCACCTCTTCATTTCTTCCAAAAATCCTTTTTCCATCTCTCGCTCCCAAACATCCCTATTCTCCCCATCATACATCTGGCTCTGTTTACAGTTGTCTCCCGTTCCAAGCACTCACCTCCAGCTTCCTCCTCATTCTGGCGTGTTCAGCCGTCTACCCGTGAGCTCCACTCTCAGTAACACTGTAATAACATCTACACTGTCAACGGTGAAAGTTAGGGGTTTAGATCTTATGCGTGTTTTACCGTTTTGAGGCGATAGTAGTAGTAGTAGTAGTAGTAGTAGGTAGTAGTAATAGTAGGTAGTAGTAGTAGTAGTAGTAGTAGTAGTAGTAGTAGTAGTAGTAGTAGGTAGTAATATTATTATTATTATTATTAGTAGTAGTAGTAGTAGGTAGTAATATTAGTAGTAGTAGTAGTAGTAGTAGTAGTAGTAGTAGTAGTAGTAGTAGTAGTAGTAGTAGTAGTAGTAGGTAGTAATATTAGTAGTAGTAGTAGTAGTAGTAGGTAGTAATATTAGTAATAGTAGTAGTAGTAGTAGTAGTAGTAGTAGTAGTAGTAGTAGTAGTAGTAGTAGTAGTAGTAGTAGTAGTAGTAGTAGTAGTAGTAGTAGTAGTAGTAGTAGGTAGTAATATTAGTAGTAGTAGTAGTAGTAGTAGTAGTAGTAGTAGTAGTAGTAGTAGTAGTAGTAGTAATAGTAGTAGTAGGTACTAGTAGTAGTAGGTAGTAGTAATAGTAGTTGTAGGTAGTAATATTAGTAGTAGTAGTAGTAGTAGTAGTAGTAGTAGTAGTAGTAGTAGTAGTAGTAGTAGTAGTAGTAGTAGTAGTAGTAGTAGCAGTAGTCGTAGTAGTAGTAGTAGTAGTAGAAGTAGTAGTAGTAGTAGTAGTAGTAGTAGTAGTAGTAGTAGTAGTAGTAGTAGTAGTAGTAGTAGTAGTAGGTAGTAATATTAGTAGTAGTAGTAGTAGTAGTAGTAGTAGTAGTAGTAGTAGTAGTAGTAATAGTAGTAGTAGTAGTAGTAGTAGTAGTAGTAGTAGGTAGTAATATAAGTAGTAGTAGTAGTAGTAGTAGTAGTAGTAGTAGTAGTAGTAGGTAGTAATATTAGTAGTAGTAGTAGTAGTAGTAGTAGTAGTAGTAGTAGGTAGTAATATTAGTAGTAGTAGTAGTAGTAGTAGTAGAAGTAGTAGTAGTAGGTAGTAATATTAGTAGTAGTAGTAGTAGTAGTAGTAGTAGTAGTAGTAGTAGTAGTAATAGTAGTAGTAGGTACTAGTAGTAGTAGGTAGTAGTAATAGTAGTAGTAGGTAGTAATATTAGTAGTAGTAGTAGTAGTAGTAGTAGTAGTAGTAGTAGTAGTAGTAGTAGCAGTAGTCGTAGTAGTAGTAGTAGTAGTAGAAGTAGTAGTAGTAGTAGTAGTAGTAGTAGTAGTAGTAGTAGTAGTAGTAGTAGTAGTAGTAGTAGTAGTAGTAGTAGTAGTAGTAGTAGTAGCAGTAGTAGTAGTAGTAGTAGTAGTAGTAGTAGTAGTAGTAGTAGTAGTAGTAGTAGTAGTAGTAGTAGTAGTAGTAGTAGTAGCAGTAGTGGTAGTAGTAGTAGTAGTAGTAGTAGTAGTAGTAGAAGTAGTAGTAGTAGTAGTAGTAGTAGTAGTAGTAGTAGTAGTAGTAGTAGTAGTAGTAGTAGTAGTAGTAGTAGTAGTAGTAGAAGTAGTAGTAGTAGTAGTAGTAGAAGTAGTAGTAGTAGTAGAAGTAGTAGTAGTAGTAGTAGTAGTAGTAGTAGTAGTAGTAGTAGTTGTAGTAGTAGTAGTGGTAGTAGTAGTAGTAGTAGTAGAAGTAGTAGTAGTAGTAGTAGTAGTAGTAGTAGTAGTAGTAGTAGTAGTAGTAGTAGTAGAAGTAGTAGTAGTAGTAGAAGTGT